>NW_007577797.1:410563-438098 GCF_000690725.1 Stegastes partitus
GTTTGACTTCAAATGCACCTACTGTACCATGTATTTAATGTGGAAATGATTTATTGGCCCTAGAATGCTGCACAGAGCACTTTAAAGATATGCAAGGGACAAAATAAACATCCCTCAATGAGATGCACACTCATGATAGGGATCTATGCAAATTACAGTATGTCTAACAAAATAGAGATAAGCAAATTCCAACCTTCAAAGTCATAGAAGTCAATGAAAGAGCTGTTAACAATCCCTGAAGAAGTCTCCTACAGTAGATCTATGAAGGAAATCAGTCCTGTACATTAGTATCTAGTTGCTGATTAAAGAGCAGGTTGATGGCTGGTTAAGTAGCTACCTGCCAAACGTGTAATGAGGCGGCATATTGCTGCTATTTATTATTTTTCACTTATATGTACATAAAATGAATGTAATATTTGAAATGCTCGCATTACAGTCGTCTATCTGCCTATTGCCAGGCATCCCTGAAAATCATTCGACAAAAATAAAAACAAAAGCCAGGTCACAGGACAATTGGAGCATTCGGTTTGCCCACAGAAACCTGTTCTGTTTATAAAACCATGATCTGGTGAAAAGAAGAGACGGCACCCTCCACTCTTTTTTTCCCTTTCACTATACAGCAGCTACAAAAAAAAAAACAAAACAGCTGAATGAATTGGCCTGTGCAACTATCTAAACATAAGGGCATCCAAATTTCTCACAATCACACAAAATTAAAACTAAGGACAGGAAAGCATCCAAACAATGTGACAGTTATAGTTATTGTAGTGTTTCAAAGTCAATATTCATGATGCTGATTCAACCAATTGTCTAATTACACTGTCAGCAGACACAGAGCCACATTAGCATTCATCTATAGTTGTATTTCTGCCCTCTCGATTCACTCTGCTTTTAGCTCTGCTTTGGTTTTTTTCTCCTTTTTGGATTCATCTCGAGCAACTCTGGAAGAGTTTTTAGCTTCTTTGTCTATGTGGTGTTTGCTGTCAGACAACAAACAGTGGGTTTATCTGAGGCTTTTCTTTCTAAAAACAGTCATCATCAGGTTGATTCGAGTAACTGAACTATATAACGTGCCCGTTATAAAACCACAACAATGAGCCTGAGAAGAGACATTATTTCTCTGCAGTTTTCTATAATCACTCCTTTCACATTAAACATTGATTTGATTTGACATTATTATGAGACATATTGGGGATAATCTACATTTAAATACACATTCTCTAAGGTGTACAGTTCTTGCTGAGCCAGTCAAAGTGAAGAACAGGAGGGTGCCTTCAACAAGATTTGAAGAATGAAGAGAAGAACAAATGACCCAGAGGGCTTCTGGCTTCTCACCAGTGATGTCAATTGCATCAGATCTGGTCAGTGGCTTGGATTTTAATGATGTGGTGAATGCCTTTGCCCAGAGACCACGAGGTAAAGACAGACACGGTTCAAGGTCAGACAGCTCTGTTACCAGGTGCTACAGTAATGTTTACTGCTTGTTTAATGACGAGTGCAACAGTTTGACAGGCTCAGTGATAAAGGCTTCGCTGGTCGACATGCACTGTGGGTTCATAAGAGCATTTCACTGGTAAAGCTGGTGGCTGCCAATAATTAAAATTTTAGTTTTAATAGAGGATGCAGATATATGATTTCAGATGGAACTGAAAACATACACACAAGGTATTCCAATTAGCTACAAATATTTTTCTCTTTAGACAAAGAGATTACTGCACGGGGGGGCGAGGGCAGTGCTGGGGACACCCTGGACAGGTCACCAGTCTATCACAGGGCTACACTTAGAGACAGACAACCAAGCACACTCACATTCACGCCTACGGACAATTTAGAATCACTAATTACCCTCAGCATGTTTTTGGACTGTGTGGGAGGAAGTCGGAGAACCCGGAGAGAACCCACGCTGCACGGGGAGAGCATCCAAACTCCACGCAGAAAGATCCCGGTGCCTGATGATCCCGGGACGTGAACCGGCGACCTTCTTGCTGCAGAACAACAGTACTACCAACTGGGCCACCTTGCACCCCTTAGGCAAGACAATGTATTTAAATTATGGAAATCACTGTATTTTTATGACATGCTAATTTTCTGATATTTTACAGTATTTCTTAGCTGCCAGAATATTACTTTTTGCTCATTTATTTATGTTTTTTTTTTTAAGTGTACACGGGAAAATCTAAGTGTTTCTTTATTTCAATGCAGCTGAATCCATCAATCATGCAAAAAATACAACCAAGTTAAACTTTATGTTTCTTAGAAGAAAAAAACTTGACTTCAGGCCCAACATGATTTAAAATGACCTGAAATGGACCTCTGCAGACAAACAAAACAGATCAATGCAGCTTTGTTCAGATGAGACATTAGCTGCAGCATCCACTCCACAGCAGCACCAACATGCAGACTGTCTGCATCATGGCTGCACATTCCTGGTCACAAAAAACTGAATCAGGGCCAGAAATCCTAAGCAGAGGCAGGAGCTTATACAACGGAGAATCCAGCATCGATGTCAGTATTTATGGATTTGCATGAACAAAAGTAAATTAAAACGCAAGAGAGAGTACAGTAAATCATGTGTTCTGTAGAGCCACTGCTAGTCAATATCTTCCCCAGTTTGGGATTACTTAATGTGTTCATTATTATTAACCCGAGGTCAAAAGTTAAAGAACAGTCCTTTGTTTCTTCATAATTTGATTTAGCCTCGTTGGGTGTTAATTGAGGGCTGATCTGAAGTGGGATTACACCTCTTTCTAGACATAATTATTTCTCTGTGCTTCACCAATTTACTGCTGGAGTGTCTGTTGTGAAATGTGTCTTTTAATTCAGTCACCGCAAGCTGGACATTTATTAAACTGCAAGACTCATTCTTATTTTGTAAAGATAAGGCCCACACCTCTCTTAAGGTTTACCTGTAGTCCTTCAAAACGCATCAACGGGCATTTAGTTGTTTTGATGTGATGAAGCTTTGTTTTAAACTCTATTAGTCATTTCCTTTCTAACATTAAAGTGATTTGCAACCAAAGATGTGCTGTGTAACATTGCTGTGTAACACTAAACCACATTTTGAATTAGATAAATGTCACACTAACATCTTCAATGACTTTATTAATTGAGACAACTTTTGTTTATCTTTTAAAAATATCGGGGTCTGTAACTGTTCAAGTCTCAACTCTGAAACCAACAAATGATGCAGTATAACACGCATAATGTGCAGTTCGTCGTACCTTAACAGAAATGAACACAGACAGAATTAAGCTACATTCTCAAAAGAAGCATGTACATTTCTGTGTAACATTCTGTGTTTGTGTCGAGTGTTGTGTATTCGCAGGGCTCGGGTGTACTGGGCATTGAGCCATTTCTATTTGCTGTGTTTAGCCTGAGCAGCAGTAGACCAACAGTCTGTCACGGTCCAGTGGTGCAGCATTTGTATGTTTATTTGTCCATAACTATGTGTGTATGTTTGTGTGAGTCTGCGCATGTAAGGCCAAAGTGACGAGCGCCAGGCCAGGCAGAACTGTGGCATTTGTGTTTATCCTATCCCATCTCTTCTCTCTCCTATTGACACAACACTGAGTCCATGCAGACTTTGCCTCATTCCGTGGCGCTACACAGATAATGGCTTTTCTGGAAACTCAGAGCGTTCGGCTTCTCCACCGAGCTGTAATTATACCATTAACGTGCCAATTTCCAACACATTCCTCTAAGGTATTCATTTTTACTGTTTCAGCTGTATTGTGTTAGGACCAGGAGAAAAGTTATTGTGGAAATAAGGCTCGTCGAGTTATTCCGCTTATTCCCCATGTAATTTTAAGCCTGCTAAAAAAAGGAACAAGAAAATAAAACATCATGGAGGACATCAGAGCGATGAGCGTTGTGTTCCAAACCAGTCACATGGCTTGTCCTTGTAACCATGGAGATGGAATTATAAACGCCTTGGAGGTCCTTGCCCTTGATATTTTTAATTTTTCAAAAATTAATGACATTCAGTTCGTGGCTGCATATTCATTATTCTTTCAGAGTGGCTCAAGTGATGCAATGTTTCTATGACTTTGATCAGCCTTTGAAGACAAAATTTTCTTGCGGGTGTTTAATGCAGGTAAGAAAAATTGCTACGCCCACAGTACAAATCTTTACCATTTTTCAAAAACGTACAGTTACTTCGGCTGAACACACCCATAACAGCATGCAAAGCGGCTCCGTGTCTCTCTTTGAATGCCTAATTGCTGCTTGCACACACTATGATTTTGGATGGCATCAATTTAGATTCCATTACGTTCTCCAGCTTGCCAGTCCCAGTGGTGGCGCTAATGCAGTCCTCCCAACCTGCACCAGTTGTAAATGAGGAAAGGCCCATTATGATGAATGGCCCATTTGTTAGCGCCTACATTAAATCAACATTAGCCAACACTGTCCACGAGGCCTCAACCCAAACACACACACACGCACCAACAACTGATTTAATTTATCACTTATTCATGCTATCGTCATCCGTTGCACTTTTTCATAATTAATCAAACGTGTGAAACTGTCACCTCTTGGTCTGTGGCCATTTTCTTTCTTACAGATTTTCCTCTCAGCTCTTGCCTTAATACATTCCACCTACATATTTTCCTCCTTATAAAACTCTCTTCGTCATTACCGTCTTCCTCTGCCATGTTAACTTTTATCGCTGCCTTTTTCTCTTTCTCCATCTTTTTCCTTACTGAAGAGGAGAGTGCACTTAAAAGAGTAAACGACTGTAACTCCGCTCCTCAGTGCAGGTTTTTGCAGTGGTTATTACCATATGATTATTAGTGATGGACAATTGGCCTCAAAGATGTTTCATTATAAAAGAGCTCGCTGGGATCTCATTAGCACTCTCAGTCTAAGGGCTGCTGCTCAAGCCTACACTGCTCTGGGGAATTACATTTCGATCACCAAGTCTACAGTTAACAAGGCAACATTAAAGGAACGTGAAGGTGCAACAGCCAAAAAGAGACAAATTAGTAACCTTCACCAGCGTCAGAGATGCTCTCTTCATATAAATAAATAATCAGAGCTGTGCTGGATGTAAAGGCTCTTACATTAACTTACAGTATAGCCTGGTTTACGTGCACAGCCCTTGTTTGGCGAGGACTGCTACCCCTGATGCTGTAGGCATTTATTTTTCTTTTTGTCTGACAGGAGCATCCATCAAAAAATGTAATTTCATTTCTTTTCAGCTGTTGATAAAGTTGCTGACTAGTGCCAGTACTCCCCGTAGGATCAATAGCTGTTTATACAAATAATGTAGGAAAGCACAATACACTGGTCGCGTTGCTGGAGGTGACTCTCTCCAAGGGCAGTGGCAGTAGTTTACCGTGGCAGCCTTGTGGTAGGCCATTTTCATTTTGTATAGTGGACACCGTTATATTAACCACATAAAGCTTGAAGAATTACAAGTAGGTACAAGTGGCTGGCAGCAGAGGTTATTACATACACTGACTCAATAATTGAATGCAGTAATTGTTTAGACATAAACCCTGTAGAATTACAGGACTTTCAGATTGCAACTCAAACAACTCAAGCTTTAACACAACCTACAATACAGCAAGACTGAAAAAATGTAAAATCTGTTTCTGACCTTTATTTACTTTTTAAAATATACTCTGTTCACTGTATATCACACATGTCAGAGGAGAGTTTTTCAAAAGTGCCGGACGAAAAGCCTGGCCACGTTTAAGTCCAGCAGGCTGCTTTATTATATTAATTTCTGATTCTAATAAAATTGTTTTGATTAAAAAGTTGCAATTCATTCTGTTTGGACATTTTACAAGCACTAGCCTCTGCTTCAAAACAATATGAGCATGATGAAAGCGTAACGTGGCCATCTGTCGGTATCAGTCCAGCTCCAACATGCTCAATGAATGTGTGTGTGTGTGTGTGTGTGTGTGTGTGTGTGCACAGCTGAGAGGTTGCGTCCAAGTAGAGAGCAGGGAGTCAATAATTGATAATTAAAAACAAAACACATTAGGAACTGCATTGATTGCACGGACAGGGGACATCCTCATTTGACGGGCTCCGTCGGAACACACCGGTGGCAGCAACTTGATGATTGTGCGCTAAGCATTAAAAAGTCAACTTAAAGACCGTTTATGAGAATAACAACCTATGTGTGTTTACATTGCACTTCTGACAGCAGAGGATGACCAGAAGTTGAGTTGATTCAGTAGAATCTCTTGATTTGAGTTTTGTTGTTTTAGAGTTACTCTTTGAATAGGTTTATTTTACATACATTAAAAAATATATGGACTAGATAAGACAGAAAAAGTATGTTTTGAGTAAAACAATACATGAACCATTATTGTGGCAGGTCTTGATAAACCTGACACAGAAGATGTCAATAAATAAAACACTATAAGGTCCAGAAGTCAACCAATCCAATTTTCTGATTATACTTATTATTTTTTAACCAATCCCTGATTTTGAAAAATACTAAACTAATTTAAAATGCACTATTCCAGCTCTGCTTAAGCTGCCTCTCACCAAGTCATGTCCCACCACAGTACTGTCTGATTGGTGACACGTCATGACTAACAGCTGGTCAATATTGTAGGACAAACACTGAAAAGCTGCTTTTTAATTACATATATGTGGTACATATTAATAAACATAAGTTAACAAAGGCACTTTAACAAAGTTTTGTGTAGGAGTTTGTGTTATTTAAATTTTTGACGTCAAGTTTTTAATTTTTAACTGCAATTGTCCATCGGTTCCAAATATCAATTATCATCCTCCTTGAAGAAAATGTATTGGTCGACCCTTAATAAGACCCAATCATTCTTCATTTAAAAAGTTTGAATCAATCAGAAATAGGTGTGGTTTTAAATATTAATAGCTATTTACAGATTGTGTGGGCTAAAAAAAAAAAAACACAAGAAGCCTAATTCTCCTCTGCAATAATTCACTATTCATGTTTACAGTCGGGGAGGCAAACTCATATAATATGCAGTAATTAGGCTCACTGTGTATGATGGAGTAGTGGCACCACAATGTGCCAGAGGCCACCAATTCTGAGTGCTTTCATGGCGCCCCCATAGCTGGCCTTAGTTTTTCCCACTGATTCCATGTCCTTGTGGAAAGCCCTGTGACAGCCACCAATGATGGAGGCTAATTACTCCTGGCATGTCAACATTTCAAGCTTAAACGCCTCACTTACTTTCATTACAAAGCATCAGAAGCAAAGAGCAAAACCCTCCATCCATCAGAACATTAAGACTTCATCTCATCCTTTGTTTAAACAAAGTCACCTTAATCCCTGCTCTTTGGAAATGTGCTATAATTACAACGAATATGTCGTAAACCGAACATAAAAGAAAAAAAAAATGCTTCCAACATCAGAGAGACACATAAAAGAAACAAACAAAGGGGCGTGAAGAGAGACAGCAAGTGAAACTGTGGGGTGAAAGTGGTGGTGGCAGAAAGAACAAAATGAAAGTGAACAAACAAAAGTCACTGCAGGTTATATGCTGTATATTAGCTAGATTATCAAAGCTGCTCCACGGCAGGGCAGAGACTGAGGCTCTGAACAGGGCTGATTGTAACACACCTGAGAACACGTCACGAGTGCCAAGTAACCACACAAGTGAAACCATGGCCTTGTCTGTGTGCCTGATGAGAAATTTCTATTTTCAAGCTAGTGAGTAGCTGCAGGACATGACTTGACTTTAATATTGTAATTCTCTTGCAGTTTCAACAGCTATTATAAATCTCACTTTTTCTCCTCCTGTCTGTCTGATCTGTCCATCATCCATCAAATCTTTGATAATGTCACATTTCCAGGTATTTAGTTATTCAAATTCACTCTTAAAGATGTTGACGATCACAGATCAACTTAAAGCAGGTGCCTTAAGGAAAGTCCATACATTTTTGAGTTTGTGAACAGTGTATGTCAGTTATGTGATCTGCAATAAGAGACTGTTGGCACTTTAGAGGAAACAAGTTGTGAACACAACACTGACATGTTATTACCTTTACCTTACCTTTATGTTAATACATCAAGTTTGATGGCAAACACTTCCTTATTGTGCCACCTGGCTATGTTTCTCCAACAGTCATCATTTTGCAGCTCTGTTTTTGGTCTCCACCAAGTCCTGAGGGACATATCTGTTAGCTGCTAATTGCTCCACTCTTCAATATCGAGTGTGGACAGTGAAGTTACAAGTTGGACAGCTAAACAATAAGCTGAGACTCTCTGTTGGTTCATCGGCACAAGTGTAATTGAGACCAGATAATCAGTAGCCAAGCAGTCACAGTGAAGGCTTATATTGTGTGTTCTGTTTGGAAGTGGAGAACAGATATGAGATAGAACAATACTGAGAAATGCTACATTTAAAATATCTATTTATAATTGATGCCATTGCGAAGCAAAAATTAGAAATGAAACAAAAATTCGAAATGTACAGTTAGCTGCTTTTCTCAGTTTATATCATTTTAAATAGAATATGTTTAGGTTTTAGACAGTTTGGATAAATGGAATAATCTGAGGACATCACCTTAGGCTATAAGCCACTTTATTTGCACATTTTATACACAAACAATTGACTAACCATTATTATTATTTTATTTGTATTTTTTTTTTTAAATCTAACTTAAAAACAGTCCTTGGTTGCAGCTAAACTATATTTAATGTTCTCTTTGCTCATTGTGAATGTGATAAAACATTTAAGAAATCCATAGCTAATGCAGTTTTTCAAGTCATTTCAGAGCTGTATTTTGAAGCTTTACTATTCAGCACAGCGGTTTGGCATTCCTCTACAAAACCTCCCACACAGATTCTCTGAAATGTTTTCCAGTTCAGCAGATAGAAAACAATTCCACCTGCATGAGAGCTCCATGCCCCCTCTCCCACCTTTACCACAACACCATCAGCACCAACACCACCTCCTTCTTTTTCTCCTCCTTTCTCCTCTTCACAGTTCAAGCACATCAGCAGGCTGCTGAGACAAAACCCTGGGGTTTGTGGTTCTCCACTCAATATTTCCTCATCAGAAAGAAGTGGCAGACCAACAGGAGAGAGGGGAGAGTGCAACGACAGTCAGGCAGACAGTAATGACTGGCTGGTTGATGTGCTGTAGGCCATATCTCCAGCTTTGAACCTCGGACCACAGATACCCGGCAGTTCACACCAGCACTTCTGTGTTTGCCCACTACCTGATTCCTGAACCTCCCCTCTACTCCAGCAGGAAACGTGATTAATTAATGGCATTGATTCAGTAGTGATTCTTTGCACATTACCAAGGTCACGATACACAGTTGGCTAGCAATGTGCTTCTGGAGAATCCCGGCTGACTCAATACACTGTAAGGGTGTAGCAGCATGGTGAAAACATGGTGAAGAAAACATGGCAGAAATAATAGGCAGACAATGCAGGGAAGCAAAGAACGTTGTCATGATGAGAAAACACAGTTCAAAGCCTGTAAACACAGACTGAAACACAGCACAAACTCAAGAAGACTACGTGTTGTTTCACACTCACAGGAAGCAACATCAACAAACACACGTTAGACAGCTGCTAACCAGCTCACCTGATACGCCAGCATCCCTTCAGTTTAACAGGGGTCTTTCAGCAAGACCTTAAATACACTTACACTATGATGAAGCCATTCATAAAACATTAAGGCTGCTTTTATTTATTTAATTATTGAACATGTTCCCTTTCACAAGAAAGAGATATGAAGCCTCGAGGAATCTGTGGGGCAGATTCGAGCTTTGCTGAGGACAATAAAAGAAAGCATGGAACAGAAGCGATGGAATAGAGAAGATAGAGAGAAATCAAATGACATGTAAAGAATTCTCGAGTGCGCTCCTCCGCTACTGTCACAGACGGATTTCGCTCTCTGGTGCAGCTCTTTTGAGCTTTCTCAATATTCTTCTCCAAAAACAAAGTACTGTAGTCTGCGGGGTATTGAATATGCAACACTAAATTGGACCTCATTTTAACCCAGATATGTCATTTAAATTTCATAACTTGTTTTGTACAGAAATGTTTTCTTGTACTGCTTTATTTTAATATTAAAGCAACCATCTAAATTGGCTCTTTTATTTTTTTACTTATTTGGAATTTGACAAAATGATAAAAATTAACTAGTTGTGAAGATGATTAAGCAGACCGGCTTTGATATATTACATTCTTTTTAATCTCTTGTTGATTGCTACATTCTGCATGATGACTGTTTCATGATTATCATTAAAGGGCCCATCTGGTGAAAATTCATTTTTATTTTGTTTTGTGGCTGTTATAAACTTGGAGGTGTAAAGTAAAAGCTGTTAGGATATGTAAATATTGACTGCTCCATTACTCAGATCCCCCCACAACTAGGTAACCTCCCGCCTTGTAAGCCAGTGAGAGTGTATCTGAGCTGCTATGTACCAGCTGACAAACAATTAGTCGTCGCGTTGCTTCCGAGGTGAGCCTCAGAGTGAGCAGCTGTCTTGCAGTCTGTCAAGTTTGTCTACTTTGTAGAGCTGCTTCTGCTAACTCCAAAACGTGTCAGTTGCAAGCACAGATTACTAAACATTCTGGTGCTGTCTGAAAGAGTGAACACACAAGTCTTCATGCATTCCCAACGATGTCTGACAAACTCACCATACCCATGAGTTAAAAGAAACAGCTGTGCTGTAAATTTGGCTTTATTTCAATGTCAGACAATCGTTCAAAGTGACAGAAAGTCCTGGTCTCATGCATTTGCTTATCTTCATCTACATCAGCTGCATGCAATTGTTTCACTTTGCACATTCAATTACAGATGCAGGGAGAGTCTCCTTCTTGAAGAAGCTGTAGACAGCAGCAGCTCAGCCGCATTTTAAGATTCAGACACTGAAACAGCTCGTTAAGAACATAACTAAAACCTGATGCTACACAGTCACGGTGAAATTAACCATCTTTACAGTATTTGCGCTGAAAAATCAAAAGACCAGAGAGATGTGACACTTTCATTAATTTGCTAAAAAAGGGCCCACAATATGGGACCTTTAACTTTCCTCTTTATCTCAACTGCCGCTGACAGCATAAGCGACCTAATGTAATGTCTTGATAATTGTATAGGCTGCCGTGCGTCTGTGCGTCTGTTGGGTCCAGTCAGGGAGATGGCGGCCCACTTTCCATAAATGATGAGAGTGGGAAAATAGAACGCTTGATTACCCCTGACACTGCTCAAACAGCGCTCCTGCCAATGAAGGTTATTGGGTTTCTATACACGAGTGGTCAAATATAGAAGGACACAATTATGATCTAGTTTTGAAGTCTTTGTCTTACCTTCGAAGTGATGAGGTGTTTGATTAATTATATATATGGTCAAGTTGTGTGTGAATGAGCCCCTGTGACCTCCACTACTGGCCCCATCAGCCTCATCAAAAGTACATCACCATTAGTATCACGGTCATCAGCACCTGTAATTATTATCACCACTGTCAGTCATCAATATTGTCACTGTCTACACTGTCATCATCATTAGCTCATGCACTGAAATGCTCATTTCCATTTTATATTCACCACTTACTCCTGTGACTCAGAGAAACACAATTCCTTCAACAACAGTTATTTACTCTCACTGCTTTTCTATTCAAGCAGGAGGGCCAGACATACAGCGAAGGCCATACCAGCCCTGAACAAAACACTCCCTAGAGGACACAGTACTGATGGTTTTTCTAATGTGTAATGAATAAAATACACAGAGTGCTACAGCTGTCCCCCAGGCCAGTAAAACCCTCTAAGAAGCTCTACATCCTCCCCCTCCCCCCACCACAGCAATCTCCAACGCGAAAAAGACGTGGGAGCGAAACACATACATTTCATAAGTAACAACACCTGTCCAAGTCTCCAGCCATGACAATGCATCAACCAAATGAAATCCACGATAATTGGAAACATTGCCTTTGTTCTCTGAAGCATAAAGGCTCCTGTTGAAGACAAGTCAACAAACAATATGCAAACACAAATATACAGTGCAGTCTCCTGACCCGCAGTAAACACATGAGCGCATGCAGTGAGACAGACAGACACATGGAACGAAGAAGAAGCCTCACACCCCTGTCCTCTGAAGTAATGAGGAATAAGTTGGACTGTATTTTTTGGGCCTTAAGCTCCAACTGCTTCATGTTCTTTGATACCAAAATGTAATTACCTTTTGAAGCTCTGCCTCCTTCTTTTTTTTTACTGACGGATGTGAGAGGAAAAGACTCAAATGTGTGTTTCATGTGTTTTCTTTCTGTACTGACACTCTAATTACCAAGAAACTTTGTATGAAAACCTCAAACACCTGAGCTCTTATTCCTTCCTTACAGAACTGACTTTCCTTTTCACTGCTTTCCCTCCAAACACTTTGATATCTAACATCGCTCTTAAACTTAAGATGTGACTCAAACTCTATTAATGCGGTAACACCTCATTCCACTTTAACTTCAGAAAGTGCCACATCTTCTCCTCTGTTTCTTTTTGCAGTGCTGCACTGTAGCTGCAAAGAAATGTCTACCCTTATACCTGCTGAAGCGCTCGAAGTATGTGTGTAGTTTTAAAATGTGCAAAAGTTGTTTCTGTGCTGAAATACAGCAAATTCAAAGTTTTGCTACTCAGAATGACAATTAGCCTGTCATCTACTTCATTTGTCTGTTACTCACGCAATAGCAAACACTGCACAGGTGGGAGTACGTGTGTCAGCAGTTCTGGGTGTGAAGGGATGTCTAATTCACTCCTTCATAGACCAGGTAGGATGCTCACTGAGGTTCATAGCTCTGAATAAATCATGTATGCAGTTTGTGTTTCATATCCACTAGCAAGGCAACAATATTCGCATTGCTAACAATGACTTAATAATGAATTGTAAACTTGAGGCATGACTGTTTACCTCCCAATTAAAAAGCTATTTCTGTTAGCAGTTATCAGATCTGCTGCCTTCAAGCTCCTTCAGGTCTTTCCACTCATCTTCCACAGCTTTAATATATATTCTTATATAATTGCACTGCTTTTTCTGCTTTTTTTGTTTACAGACATTCTGGGGATTTTTTTCCTGGATGGGAAACAGAAGAAATTAAGCTAATCCTGTTAAGTTTTAAAAATCACTAGTCACTGCAGATGCAACAACTTCCTCACACGTTGCTTCATTAAAGCTGAGGCAGAAATATCAGCCTCTGTGGCAGTCAGTTGACCACATAGAGATATTTCGACTGAACTAGATTGTCTCTACATTTTTATAGATATTCATGCTTCCCACAAGATGAATTCTACAACATTTGATAATCCCTTAACTTTTCAAAAAGTACCACCACATGGTCATAGTTTTAATTTGTCCAATACTGTGGGTTATGACCTACCACCCTCAATCCTCTGAACCTAAGAACTGGGCTGTGACAGTCATGCTATATGAAAGACAAATAATGAAATGCACACATGAAACCACTAATCAAAGCCAAAAACTGTGGTCACATTATTAAACTTGTATCTAACCTTAAAATAATGCATTGTACAAATATCATTAAAGACTGCAAGGTGGAACAGTGGTTAGCACTGTTGCCTCGCAACAAGAAGGTTGCCGGTTCGCATCCCAGTGAGGACACCCGGCATTTTTCTGCGTGGAGTTTGCATGTTCTCCCCGTGCAGCGTGGGTTCTCTCTGGGTTCTCCGGCTTCCTCCCACACAGTCCAAAAACATGTTGAGGTTAATTGGCGATTCTAAATTGTCCATAGGTGTGAATGTGAGTGTGTTTGGTTGTCTGACTCTGAGTGTAGCCCTGTGGGTGGTGACCTGTCCAGGGTGTCCCCTGCTTTCACCCTAAGTCAGCTGGGATAGACTCCAGCCCCCCACGACCCCAACGAGGATTAAGCAGTGTACAGATAATGGATGGATGGATGGATGGATGGATTAAAGAATTCACTAAAACCAAACAAACAAACAAACAAAAAAAAAATTTTGCACTAAACAGACACAAAAAATCTGGTAATCATTTGTAAGCGCTTTTCTTGACACACAAGGTCGTTTTACAAGAAACAAATACAACAGATAAAACTATAGATACATAAAGAGGGAGTTAAAAAAGAATAAACAGTCTTGAACAGGTGGGCTTACGGATGTCTGGTGGGAGTGGCTATGTAAAGAAGATCAGACAGATAGTGAGGGGCAAAGTTGTGGATGGCCTTGAATGTATACAGGTGGATTTTGAATTTGATTCTGGATTTGACAGGGAGCCAGTGGAGCTACTGTAGGACGGGGGTGATGTGTTGAAGTAAGGAGGTTCTGGATATGATGCAAGCAACTGGGTTCTAGAACAGTTAAAGCAAATGGAGGGATTTCTGAGGGAGACCAAAGAGACATTTTTGAGCACTCTCTACTTTTAGCCACTGTTGTGCTGTTTCCATAGAGTTGCAAGACTTTATATTGCAGTGACAACGCTGAGAAACTGCTTGGGTTTCAGAGGGATGAGTTACATTCAGGCCTAAGTAAAGGCTCAAACAGCTGCTCGCATGGATGTAGTTTCTTGTTGCCAGTATTACATTGCCTGATATTCAAAAAAGTTACTCGCATGGCATTACTCTCCAAACTTAATTTGACTCTGAGCTAAAGGAAAAAATCAATTTCTAAAACTTTGCAACATTTGAGGAGTGCAGTTAGGATAACATCTGCACCGGTTCAGAGGTATGACCAATGTGGGCGACTGAATTTATTTAAAAATAGGTTTCATGTTGATAGATATCAGAGCCAGACTGGTAGATGGATGAGTGGGTGGTCATGATGATGAAAGGCCGTGACACTCCCACAGGCATGGGGATAACAGGAGAGCATCAGGAAAGGAAGTGTGCACATGATGCCAAAACTCATCTCTACAAAGTTTGTGATGTTTTCTGTTTCTGAAGAATGGCTGAACGTTGAGGGTTCAGGCCACGGAGGGTTAATGTGATATGAAACTACAAATCAAAATAATTGGCTTGATCGTTAAGATGTGGCTGACCAGATAATATGTTTCCTGGTTCAATTTCAATACTTGCTGCACTATTAAAATAAAAAAATGTTCAGTGTTTAAGCATTTTGGTGGCTCTGACAGTAAGTACTGTGAATTGAATGTTTTAATATGCACAGCACCACAACAGGGACATATCTGAGAACAAAGTAATTAACGAAGCAGTTACTACAAGCGCATTGAAACAAAAAAACAAAACAGCGAAACAAAAGCTGTTACATGTTAGAATGAAATTAAATTCAGCGGGTTGAAGATCAGAGGACTTGGGATGTTCTTGTTGGCATTGTATAAAGCATTTTCAGAGAAATGCTGTCAGCACAATCCATGGTCTGTTTTATTGGGAGCACTCAAGACTCACATGAACAAGATTACGGAAATATGAAACGAAAGCAACATTTCCTCATCATAAAGTGTGTCTGCTAAGATCAGCAATTCCTCGGACTTAAAACATGAAGGTTATTCTGCACAGGTTTGCTAAGAAGCCACATGAGAAAAGATCATTTTAGCACAATATCAATGTGTAGCTAGTGAAGATAAAAAGATTCGACCAAATTAGTTTTTGACCGAGTGAGTTTTTGTTGAGTGAGTGCAAAATAATTACTGCAAGCCAATGTTTTCCAAGACTGAACACTTCCATGTTGTCGTAATTAATCACTGAAATGAACTCTTAGAGATTTTTTAGAGCAGAACTAATGGTTAAACAACGGGGTTATTGAATTTTCATTCCATTTTAAGACTTGGCATTTCCGTTATCCTGATAAACTGTAATTACAGCATATTCTAATTCATCTACCAGAAAAGCAAAAAAAAAAAAACAGGGGGAATACCCATAGATAAGAATCTGAATGCTGCTATCTATCTACAGCACCCTCCATAATTATTGGCACCCCTGGTTAAGATGTGTTAAAAGCCTTAAAATAAATCAAATTTTTAATGCAGAAGCATACTCTCACACTGAAAATTGTAGAAAAATTTAACCTTCAACTCAACTCAGATGAACTGTTGGCAAAATGGGGTTGTACAAAGGATTACCATCAAGGGTGCTAATAATTGTGGCACACGTGATTTGATGAAAAATAATTATTTTTTAATGTGGGGTTTTTTTTCACACTGAGTAAATGCACTTGAATTAAAGGTAGAATTTTCCTCTGACATGACATTTTATGTCACAAATAAGGATCATGGTGTATTATCTGACTTAACAATCCAACAGATTGGCTACGTTCAGACTGCAGGACTTAATGCTCAATTCGGACTTTCTTTGTGAAATCTGATTTTTTGCGAGTTCATTCACATTTCGAATTAAATGCGACCTGTATGTGATCTGCTGTGTGAACTTCATACGACCCACAAATATCCCGCATGTGCAGAAGAGGACACAACAATGTCACACGCCGTGCGCATGCTCAGTATTTATGGAAGTAAACATGGATGGTAATGGAGCGTATCTTGCCCGCCACTCCCCTGTCGCCACCGATGGTGGAAACAGAGCTGTGACTATCCTAAACTAGCATCAGCAGCCAAGTACTGCCTGTGCGCTCCGGCCACTTCCACCCCGTCAGAGCACTCCCCAGGGGTGGAAGTGTCCCCCAACCGCACCGAATATTCAGCTATTCATCATTATTTGGGCCAGAATATCCAGAGACCAGAAAGTGCTGTTCAGACCAGTCCTATTAGTTATTATAACAACTATTAACAATAAATTAACAACAAACGACCCTTCAAGCATCAAGCCCTCCTTGTATCTCGACCTCCATCTTGACAATCCGACAGCCTTGCTATCCGACATAAAAGAAGGTTTGACATTTAGTGTCACATTATCGAGTCACTACTGTACTACCCCTTAAATACTATTAATTAGCATAATTAATAATGTCAGTGCAGTTACTCAAAATATGACTGTGTTTCATTTAATGTCTATTTGTTACTATTTACAGCAAAAGTATAAATAGGACGACCAGAAAATGTGTGATTTTTTTTAACCTTTTTGACCAACTTTGGAAGCGTGTATGTGCTCCAAGGCTAAATGACAATCCCTATAAGAATGTGACTACGTAATCGGTCCTCCTGATATAAGGTTGACTGATCTTTTTTTGACAGATATAACTGTCCAAAGTCAGATATGTGACAGCCACAGCCTTAATGATCACAAGATGTTCCCACAAAGAAAAAGCACACATGAAAGCATAAGACTAAAAACATCACAAGAAATGCAAGCTAGTATCCAATTTTACATTAAAAAAGAAAATTGATTAGATCTCGTTAACTATCTAGGTAATTATTACCCAGGCATGGAAATCCTTACAGACAAACAACGTCATTACCAGGATGTAAAACACACGTTAGTTCTGGTGCGGTGGGGTTCATTACTGAGCTATGTATGAGCAGCACACACACTTAATTTCTTTGTGTGTTTTATCACAGATGATGGTCAAACATATGAGTCTTGTGGGGAAAATCTAAGAGTTTGCTGTAGGGGTTTATTAGTCACAGGAGTTCAGTGTGGTGCAGCTGCTCTACAGCACTGTACAGCAACTGGGCAACAGCTGTGAATAATGTATTTCTCATAAGGTGCATTGAGCAAGAATGTCACTAATAATTAAAGGTACGTATAGATTTTTTAAAAAAGAAAAAGAAAAAAAAGCAGAAATTGCAAGCACAAAATAAAATACAGAAGTTGCGTACAGGAGACTATTCAGCTGAATTTTCTGACTTCTGCTTTGAGTACATCCCTGCCATCTTTTTAGTGAGATGGGAACAGCAAGATGACTTTACTCAATCTCCAGTGCCGATATCTGTGCCATACGTATCAGCCAGTCAATGCCAAGTTTGACGGCTGTGTATTTTCTACTCATACACAAGAATACAGATATCATATGCGTAGTGAGCAGTGCCGCAGTGAGCAGCATGAGGCGGAGATCACCTGTAACACCATCTCCTTGAGAGGAAAGCAACCTGGTGCTGCAACAAAGCGACAAAACACTGAAGGTTAAACCTCCCAACTGCTAGCAGTTTCTGGGCATCTTTTGCCCCGGGCACATTTTTTACTTACTGTGAGCTTATTTTTCATGGAAATATAAAGTCCTGCACATCTATAGAAACAGCCCAACCATGACTAGAAGGAGAGAGAACTCAAGTCTATGAATTATTGTTGTTTGTCTATTGATTGCAGCAGGAATAGTAATAAATTCACAGTGGTTGAGGAGGGCATCATTTTTTGCTAGTGCTAATGTAGAATAAAGTGATTTTGATAAAATTTGATCATAGGTTTAGATTGGCAGGTCATGGATGAGTAGTTCGTGGACCATCAAGGGCAGCTGTGGCTCAGCAAGTTTGGCAGTTGAAGCCCCCTCCCCTCCACATGCCGACGTGTCCATGAGCAAGACACTGAACCTGAAGTTGCTCCCGATGGCAGAACCTTGCATGGCGGCTCTGTTGCCGTTGGTATGTGAATGTGTGTGTGGATGAGAAACACACTTTAAAGCATCTCTGAGGACCACAGGCCACTGAAGATCCAATGATTTGATCTGTTAATGTAATTTCTAGCTCTAATAAATTATGTACATTTGATGATTTTTTTTAAAGGAAAAATGCCTTTCAAACAAGCCAGTGGGCTTTAGGGTTGAAAGCGTTAATATATTTCCCATTAAATTATGAACAGAATTTATATAATCATCACTTGATCATTCACATCCCAGACATTATTCCTGCATAACAATCAACTGCTGTCAAAAAAGCCCATATTACAGAATTTGTGACACTAAAAATGTGTAATTCGAACACAGTGACACAAATGAGATATCACTTATGAAGTTGTAATAAAAAGAAAGAAAAAAAGAAAAATTAAACTGTTAATTTTTGGGAACCTACGTGTGAGTTTCGTGTGAACAGTACATGTATGATATATTCAGATCCTACAGTGCAGCTACTTATCAAGACTTCTCCCACTTCACTCCTGTGTTGCTTGAGTTCACAGAGATTTTCTTTTACAGGTCTTTTACATGCCAACTTTATGACAAGGAATATAATTGAACTTTCATTCAGCATGTTTTAAAAGCCACTGATAGACTATTAATTAAATTACTTAAAATGAGAATCTACTATTCAGGTTCTGTCGACAACGACTTCATTTTCTTTAGTTTTCCATTTCAGCTGCTGGCAGAGAACTTTGAAAAATGACCCAATCACACTTCATCCTCCGTCTTTCTCCACGAGTTCATGTAACAACTGTAACCAATAAAGCAGACTTCAAACAACAGGAATTAGTTGCTCTGCAGTGTAGGTGTAGGGCCCAGAAATCTACAAAGTTGCTCTTTGCTCTCTGTGGTTCCTGAAATGGCAGGATGAAAACAGCACTGCTCAAATTAAGACAAAGTGCAAACCTGCCTAGAGAGGAGAGCTGAGAACTTTGACACTTGAGTTTTTAAAAAAAGAACAGCTCCAGAAAAGCAGGCAACGAGAACGAGCAGAGAAGCGCAGAGGGCTGGGAGTGAAATGCCTCCAGGACAGAGCCCTTACTCATCCTTGCAACAGTAAGACAAAAAGTACAAGAGTTAGAAAACTGGAGACCGGAGAGATGAGCTGAAGAGGGCGCCTCGTGATCTCCCACACCCATCAGCTAGCAGTGGGAAGCAGGGTTGCATGTGGTTAGTCCAGGGGGACTATCAAGCACAGGTCAGATCGATGTTCGCCCTTAACGCAGATCAGAGCTTGACAACTCCCCTCGGTGTTGGCATTTCTGAGTGAACAGCAATTTCCCACCTCCACACAAGTGAATAACATCAAAAGTAATGGAACTCAAAAGCTTTGTTGTAAATGAGGATGTGGAGACAATAATTAACCCAAATATAAAAAAAAAAAAATTAAAATTCAGCTGGGAATTTAGCTGCTTAGACATAATGAGATGGAAGATACTCAAAAATAAATATATAAATAAACACATCCAATATTTTACATTCACAATCAAACAATTTACTTTGTTCTGTTTCCATCTGTACAGCACACACCATATATGCTGTGCAGCTGCCAGCACAAAAGAACAGGACTTATTCAAATAGGCCACATCTACAGTGAGTCGTTACGGAATAAAGTGAAGTGCTTGTGGTCAAACAAACAATAAGCTCTAATTTGTTGACTGAGGGTTTTAGGATGTATTTCAGCGTAAACTACAGAATGTCCTGTATTGCAGTTTAGTCCTATAATCAAATGGACCCGTAGGTCTGTGCTCGATTGTTGATTTAGCGCAAAAAAACATAGCACTTAAGGAAAAAAGGAGAGAGAACCCTTCGTCTCCATCTGCGCTTCCAAGGCCACATCTGTTCCAAACATTAGAGACCACCATGACTCAAATATTGATGACCTTCTGCTGTGACAAAAGGAAATCATTCACTCCGTAAACGTAAGAACCCCCCACTAATGTCCTGACATTGAGGTAAAAGTGCTTAAATCAATAGAAAGTTTTCTGAGAATTGACCACAATCAGTACAATGACAAACACAGAACAGGATGCCATCTGTCAGAAGCATTCAATCATGAAACGAGCCCTGAGCGTAGTGACATTCATTTATTCTCCACCTGACGGCGTTTTTTTTATGCTGGGTCTCTTGCTATGAATGCATGTCTTGAAAGCTTTTGAAAACTAGTGGATTTCATACAGTAAAGAAAACTTGAAGGTGAAATTTCTTGGATTTTTTTTTTTAATTTAATAGCTGGAATCAATGTGCAAAACATTTTTTTAGGTGCTCACAAGTATACTACACATATTTTACATCTATTTTTAATTTGTTTCTACACTTGTGTCCTATCTGCTCTGTGTAAACAGAGTCTGCAGTTCACATCAGTAATCCCTACATTTTTGTTGTGTTAAGAAGCACAAAATATTTGCTTTGAAAAGAATTCACAGTCACTGCCAATTGTTTATTTTTGGCGACTTTTTTATTGAGATGGAGCCACGAAAAGGGGTTTTGATGAAACATCCATTTTAACCTTAGATTTAGATACGCTTCCCGATGGAACAGCACATCACAGATGAGAAATTAAGGGTGAGATGAGTTCTTTCTGTTTTTACAGTTTCTGGTTCGGATAAATAATGTAGTTTTAGTGACTTTTTTTTAAAGAGAACATTCCTTTCAAACCCACTTGCAGGTTTCCAAAGAGTTAAAGGTGATTGGTTTAAAATAAAAAAAAAGACTGATGCTGTTGAGTTTGTGTCTGTTAAGCGTTAAAGTGAATAAAAATTACAGCATAATTTTACTTCATCCAGTTAACTTTGAAGTCTATAAAAATGTAAGCTTTGAATGTAACTTTCAGTCACAATCCACAACCTAATATTATACAAATGTTATCCTTTGGGTTAAACAATGTGCCTGCACTGAAAATATCTGCTAAACCTGAAAAAATTAGGCCTAAATTGAAGTATTGCTATGTGGATTGACGGAACATAATTGTCTTTCCATATGGTACAAGGTATAATAGGATGTCTGTAAAGGTTGACAGGATCCAGTACACCTCGCGGGGAGAAAACATGCCAGGTGGTATTTTAGGCCCAATTACCCATATGTTTGGGACAAGTGACCTTTCCATGCTCGTGCACTGTCTGAATGTCCAGGTAGCAACAGCTACCAGCCATCAAAAACGGTTTATTGAAGTGTTTATTCTTAGCCTTTCCCCAAAGGTTAGACTGAGCTCTCACACTCGGTGCCCATCAGCTTTCTAATGCGTGTCACATGAAATAAGAGAGAGCAGATGGCTGATGAACTAGAATCATAATTTCATCATTCCCTTTTTATCTTGGATAAAATATCGGTGGGTTGTCATCCACCCATGACATAGTTATGATTCCACTTTCTTTCAAATTCTATTCCAAATGACACTTTACAGCAGCATTTAATTCTGTGGTGGTTCATCAGGGTTTCAGAGGCAATTACCCAGCAATGGGACACTCGTCCTAAATCTGAACCATGCTACTTTTCATTAAATAGCATATGGCCTCCTGTGGCCAGTAAAATAAACTGATATGAAACTACTGAGACTGTCACATTGCAGTGGCATCACATTCAGTCTTGCACAATGCTAAATCTTTTGTAAAAGGAACTGCTTGTCAAGTGTATGCAGAATCGTGAGGAATTCACCCATAATAAAATGGTTAGAGTCGAGTTTCTCCACCTGCTGCGGTTCAATAGACCATATTACAAAGCAACCACAAGACATTTATGAAGTTCTGACTCTTAACAACAACTCATCATTTTACCTTAAGTATCACTACCCTCTTCACCTTTGCTCCCCTCTGCATGCACCATAAAAGCATTGGTGCAACATTTTTTGCACATTTTCTGCACTTGTTTAATTGCATGTTTGGAAATTATCACCTTACTTACAAAGCAAGGCAAATTGAGGTTAATCTAGTGCAGAGCAGCAAGAAAGCACAAACGACGTGTATGACATATACTATAGGTTAAAACTGATACATCAGTTAGGTCAGGATATGCTGAAACTTTCATGGTTGATGCGTTATAAAGATGGAGCCTTATAAACTATTTAGAACCATGTAATAGAGTCGGTAAGTGGGAGGACCGTTCTTGTGCACCACTGGATCTGGAAGTAAAAAGACCCGACTTATTTTTCCCCATGTGCACTGTTACATGGCTCGCAGAGGCAGCAATCCTACAACTTGGAATATCAATAAAAGATTTAAATGGGGTTCTTTGATAAAAAAAGCATTGTTGCCTCGCAGCAAGAAGTTCACCGGTTCACGTACGGGTGAGGACACCTGGTATCTTTCTGCGTGGAGTTTGCATGTTCTCCCTGTGCAGTGTGGGTTCTCTCCAGGTTCCTTCCACACAGTCCAAAAACATGTTGAGGTTAATTGGTGATTCTAAATTGTCCGTAGGTGTGAATGTGAGTGTGCTTGGTTGTCTGTCTCTAAGTGTAGCCCTGTGATAGACTGGTGACCTGTCCAGGGTGTCCCCTGCCTTCGCCCTAAGTCAGCTGGGATAGGCTCCAACCCCCCGCGACCCTAGTGAGGATTAAGCGGTGTATAGATAATGGGTGGATGGATGGATGGATGGATGGATGGATGGATGGATGGATGGATGGATGGATGATAAAAAAAGCTTAAGGTACAAGACACATCCATTCATCACGATTAACGCTTTGCCTGTTTCTGCAAGGTGTCAACCTCTACAGCATGTGATTCTGTAACTATGTGTGAAGTGAAGCTCTAATTGTTGTTCACACATAAACTTGCCTGATGAAGATCTTGTAAGGTGAAATGCTACACAAATCAAAATGTAGAAGCCTGCAGCTTAGACATTTCAGTATCCAGACAGCTTCTTGTCTTTCTACTATATTAGTTCCACCTGTCCAACATGACAAAATGATGGACCATGCTTGATTTCTCAGAGAAAATGTGACTATTGTATTCAGTAGTTTAAAGAAGGGGAAAAATGGCAGAAGCACTTCCAGATCCTCCCAGTTTGCAACACTACTAAAATATGCAGCACTCCTTCAAGAGTGTTGCTGTAATAAAACTCCACTTACAGATACAATAATAAGCTATGTTTTACAAGAGTTTCTACAGTTTGGGTTTTAGAATTGGTGTCAAAAATGAAAAAGTTGGATCAGTGCTTCCCTGGGTATAAGATTGTGGAAGAAGTTGGAAATGTACTCTAAGCATAGTTAGAGAGAAAACAGCCTATTACAAATGTCAGTTTCAGCAACCATGGAAGATGCCTCAGGCTTAAAATCACAAAGGCATGACACTTTCCCAATCTCAAGCTACAATAGTTAGAGGCCTGGATTCAGTCTAATAAAACTTAATTTCCTTTACTTAATTAATCTATCTAAAATGCAAAGGAAATAAGTCTTGACCTTACTATAAGCATTTGTTTTTTGAAGTAATTTACAAGCTTAAAAGGGATTATGAAGCAAATTCTCAAAGTTAAAAGGTCCAAGCAGCAGGCCTTTTTTTGAAATGCCTCATCTTTCTTGGGTGTTTTCAAATTCTTTGCACCTCTGTAGCCATCAAGATCCATACAGGAAAGTCCTCTTGATCAAAGCCAACCACCTTCACTGAGCTCACGTTTTTGCATGAATAAAGAAGGTTCACAGGGGTAAAAAGCGTAGATGTTGAAGACCGAGGATGTACTGTAGGGTACCAGACTCCCACCGCCCCAGCCCTCATTTTAGAAGCACTGGCTAAAGGTTAATGCTCCGCTACCTGTGGAGGAGAGGGAGGAACAAGAAAATAAAGCAGGGGATCAAAGCTTTAATGCATGCATTTATGTGACTCTAAAATTCACATAATGTATGTCTGGAAAATCTGATCTAACAAGACTAGATCTGGCAGAAGGAGTAGAAAAGAAGGTAAACACAGAAGCACATTGTCTCATAATCAGCACACTTCCGGATTTTCACATTGTGCTTTTTCCCCTCAATGTTTTGTGTTTTGCACAGGGTAAATAATCTACATCTCCTTAATTAAACTACTACTAACTACTAATTTAAGGTAGAGTTAATTCTAGAATAAATTTAACCAAAGATTCATTAACTTTGTAGCTTTGGGATACAGGTATATTAGAGGACCAGCAGAGGAATGTGGGCTGAGATTTTTTGCATTTAAGAATTCGGTATAAGTCGTAAAAATTGTTGGGGGCTGCTTACATTGTGGAAGTAACATGCAAATACATAAAGTTTATAAATAAGGTAAATATATTTGAGGGCCTACTTAGTATTAAATATATTTATAATATAGCTGCAAATAAACAATAAAATCATAAAAACAGAGTTAATTTAGCTAATTTCCCCTTCTACCACTGATAGGTTCCTCTGGATAAACTGCACTCCATTCTCAAACAGCATTCATGTGTCCCATTTAACAGTTTATCATGTTGATGCCTGAGCTGTCTCTGTGTGCCCCCCTGGACTCTGTCATTTGTCACATGCCCACTTGATGCCCCTATTCTGTTTTCCCAACCTGACAGTCTTCAAATTCAGCCACCTGCTTGCACACCTGTTCCTCCTCCCTCTAATAGGACCCTATTAGCTGGCTGATGCTGGTTGCCTACTAGAGTGACTGTAGGCCTCTAACATGTTGTTATTTTCCTACTAAATTACCTCTAAACTCATCCTGTGTCTGCATGAGTCCTCCTTTCAGTTTGCCACTTGTAACACAACACTCACTCAAATAGGAACTTGCACAATCACCACTTCATCATTGACAACTTAATATGACTGGATCTATCGACCCACAAGGAAAGACAGTCCGGGGGTGTCAGCCGGAACCACAGCAGCTCTGTGTCTCAACTCTTCTGTTCAAAAATGATGCTACTATCCAATCAAATTGCATTCTTTTTTTTTTTCTTTTTTTTTACATTTTCAAACAAGTGTTGTATTTTAAATTTTTTTTCCTGTTTAAAATGGCCACAAAGTCTGTGTAAGGAGGTAAGCACGATGGAGGCATAAGGCCAGCGGTAGTCTACTCTTTTACTTTCCACATCTGTGAGTACACATTGGTCCACTAGAGTCTGTGTGATGTATGTTGTGTTGTCTTCCCAAGTCAAAGGGGGCCACGAAGGCCACTACATGGACACCTGCATGGCAACAATGATACATGGACAATACAGCACAAGATATGAACTGCTACACGTGTATGGAACTGAGTTTTCCGAGAGCAGCCCTGTGATAGCAACAACTGCGGGTCCATGGATTTTTGCAGCTGTCCATGTGCACACTCACACAGAAGCAAAATCACAGCTTTATACTTTCCACATCCATGAGTACACGGGGGTCCGCTGCAGTCTGTGTCATATCAATTTTGACTTACCACCAAGTCTGTGTGTCTATTTACAAAGGAGCATAACCAAGGCTTAAGTCAGCAACAAAATCTACACCTAAGACACCAGGGTTCGCATCCCTTTTGAGATCATTACTCTTAGACTTACGTTTCATTTTCACTCATTTAAGCACAAAAACTACATGGTCAGGTTGTGAAGAAAGAAAAAAAAATCACACTTTGTTTGACACTTTCCCCCATGATACCTACATGTTAGAAGTTTGGTGAGGTTTATGCACCAAAACTACGTGGTTGGGTTTAGAAAAACACTCCTTTACAACATGTTTGAAGCATCTCCTCCATGTTCTGGGTTAGAAGAGTGATGAGTCCCATACTATCTAATATATGATTGGCTGGCAGGAAAAAAAGCAATAAACTAAATGGCAAAGATATGCTGATTTGACATTTTTCCTTAAAGACATAATTGAGAATTCAGCTTAGATTTACAGGAACAAAGCTGGCATGTGCCATATGTGTTCAGTTCCTTAGATACAAAACCTGAAGCCACGAACAAAAGATGATCTACGAGTGCTCAGCTGTCATATTCCTCTAAAAGCTTCCAAAAGAACTGTGATCAGTCTTATCTAATGCATCCATCTACTACTTTCCGAAATACCTGTCAGTCCTGGAGTGTGGATAATACCACTACAAAACTTTGTAAAATGCTGCTACTAATATGAACATTAGAACATAACATTCACTCTTGACTGGGCCATAAGAACGAGGTCATCTAAATAAATAAGACATAAATTCCTATTTGGTGCAACAGCTCTGACGACCTAGAGAGCCAAAGGCATTCATGATGTACACTATGATGTACTCAAGCCAGCTTCAGACCATCCAAAAGCACAACTGACATGATCTTCACCATGCGCCAGTTACAGGAAAAATGCTGCGAGCAACATCAGCCGCTGTACATGGCCTTCATCGACCTCTCTAAAGCGTAGGACTGCGTTTCGAGAGAACTACTCTGGGAAATCCTGGCCAGGTTCAGTTATCTGGAAGAATTAATTTGAATGCTGAGACTCCTCCATGATGACATGCTTGCTACAGTCAAGACCAACGGAAACAACTGTGAACCATTCAAGGTGGCATCACAAATGAAGCAAGGCTTCGTCATTGCACCCACACTCTTTACCGTCTTCATCGCGACCATCCTTCACATCATTAAAGACGACTACCATCAGGCATCAACATTGTCTACAGAAAGGACGTGAGCTTTTCAACCTTGCCTGCCTGAAAAGCAACCATAAAACATCAACTCGCAGCCTCCTCGAATTCCAATATAACAGCGTCGCAACACTTGACAAAGACTATCTCCAGCAAATCCTGACTGCTTTCCATCGTACGTACACAAAGCTGGGAATGAACATCAATGTCAAGGAAACCCACCCACCACTGCACAAAGGTGCACATAATACACCCGTGATTCAACTCAGTGCAACAACTCCAGAAAACGCGGATCACTTCTGCTACCTAGGAAGTGATCTCTCAGCTGGCGTTGTGATTCCACAATGTCTGAAATGTGCCATTACCACCTTCGGTCATCTGCAAGTGAGAGTCTACCTGGATGGAGATATCAGAACTGAATCCAAGATGATTATCTACATGCAGTCATAGCTCTAATGCTCTTGTACGCATCAGAAACATGGACTCCATACCATCACCACCACTTGAAAACTTGAAAAATTCCACTAACACTGTGTCCGAAGCATCCTCAAGATCAGCAGGGAAGACC
>NW_007577797.1:442462-470341 GCF_000690725.1 Stegastes partitus
TATTATATTATATTATATTATATTATTGTAGCCTTGCATAGAAAAAATGCTAGCTGCCTATGCAGACTAGTCACCATGGTCACAGTTCCCTATCCCTGTAAGTTAACCCTCTACACCCCAAGAGAGTCATTTCTCACCACAATGCAAAGTCCTTTACCCCAATGGAAACAGCACAACTATGGCTACAAGTAAAAAGAACTCAAAAACTTAACACAAAAACAAACAAACAAAAAAAATCTTAAGTTGAATTAACTTCATTACTTATTTTACAAAAATCAAAAACCTTAGAATAAATAGGTACAACATATTTGTGTCTACAGGTGTTAGCATTAGAACGAAAAATGGTGACTCTACTTGGGGTGGGGAAATTTCGGATTCATAGATGTTCACGATTCGGGCATGGACGTGTCTGAATCAATTCACAAACATCCAAATTTTGCTTATTTAAATCTGTTGAAGTAATACAGAAGGATCTAAATAATGCAGAACTAAGAAGCACGAAACACGCCATTTCCGGGACACTTTGGGATGCGGACACAACAACACGCGCACAGAGGAAAACAAACATGGCTGACCGCCACCCACCTCACCATGAGATCCGAACAGCTCCTCCTAATTTAAAAGCAGATGTGTGGAAACACTTCGGCTTCTACAACGTCGACGGCGGAAGTGAACTGGACAAGAGCCATGTTATATGTAAGCTGTGTTGGGCTAAAATAAAATACTTTGGCAACACAACAAACATGAGAAGCCATGTAGCTCGATTCCACCTGACGGACGAGTCGGGGGAGACGGCAGGCTGTTGTTGCTGTGGCTACTAGTGGCGTTACCGACCACAGAACAATCAAGGGAGCAATTAGAAAGCTGCCACCCTCATCACTGTATTGCACAAATTTTGTAACTTTCCAGTTTGCACGCATTTCCATTAGTTTAATAAAATATAATGGAAATGAATTCAACTCTTGTTTCTTATTACAAATGCACTGTTTTTAAAAAATTGCAAGTGATGAATGCTTATTCAGCGAGAAAAAAAGAAATGTGCGTTGTAAAAAGTGCATCAATATACATAAATTAAAGATGCATCAATAATCATTTTACAATCGAATCGTAGCCCCTGAGTCGTAATCGTTATCGAATCGTGAGGTGCCCAAAGATTCCCAACTCTAGACTCTACATACTGTATATGTTTAATTGATCACAGCTGAGTCACTGAGTCACTAATGGCTTCTTGGTTGCACTGACAAACACATCTTTTTTTGGCTTTACAAAATTTGTTAAGTGCAAAAAAGTTGCGTTTTGCAAATGTTTGAATGAGACGTGGAATACAGTGTTTTTTAATTACAATTTTAAGCTTAGGGTTCACAGGACTAAATTGTGCATAATTTTGTCGAATTGGCTTAACTGAAGAAAGTTAAATCGCAAAAATGAGTTACAGAAAAATAAAACGTTCAAAATTTACTAAGTCCTGAAATCAAGACTACGAGGTCAAGACAGAACACTAACTATGCTATACTCAGACTCCACAGTTACAGAAAAACAAGAAGGATCTTTTATGTTCAAAACTCTTAAAAAATGCATTACATCACAATGTTTTCTTGTTATTAAAGATAGCTCTCTTTCTTTCTTCTTTCACTTTCCTCTGTGTTACAGAGTAGTTAGGGAACAGCGAAAAGGAATGAACGTCCAAGACATTTTTTATGTGTCAGCCCTCGTTATGGGTCATAGAAAGAAAAAAAATAAATCACATCAGTAACAGGTAGAATAAGAAACTATGACAGAAATGTTGAAATTGGTGAGAAGAAAGAACAACAGCACTTATTCTCCAGCAGTCATTTATCAGAATGCAATGCAGCAATCCAAGTCTGCACACATGCAGTGCAGCACACTCAGAGGCACGCACTTAGCCCTGTAATTTAAAGTGTGCTGCATTTGAACAACTTGGTAAATGATATCTATGGCTATTGATTAAATTAAATCCATCACATTATATTATGGACTCTAACCCATCTAGAGGGAAATTGCTAAGAGTGAACAGAATGCCTTTGAGATGGGTCATAACATCATCGGCTTCTGCTTCGTCTTGGGAGTGTTCTCCATTAGCCTTGAAAACAAACCCACTGTTCCTGTAGGTTATCATACACCTTGTAGGTCAGCAGAGAGAGAGCTGAATGTCAGAAGTATATTCCCCCAGTGTGTGAGGGCTACAATAAATGGTGTCTTTAGCTAGCAGGAAGGACATAAACAAACTGAATCTAGCCGAAAATGAATACACATACACTTGCAGTCAGATGGGGTGCTTATAGCATAAAGAGAAGGAAGATTCTCACATCTTTTACAAAGGTCAAAATCATGCTGTGGTCTCACATTGATAAAATAAATAGGATATATTATCTTACTGCAATGTGGTGGGAAATGCAGAATCAAGGAAATAAATATCCGCGCACGTGCAAGAATCTTTATTCCATTCTGACTTTTTCTTTGCCACATTGAATATGATTGTTGGCTTTCATTGGCTGAGACTAGAGAGGCTTGTGCTATCGACTGACTATGGATCAGGACCACTCCAGCCCGTAGGCTATTAGGAGAGCCAGCAGTTCAGACTCCTGCCCCGCCGCTCCTTAATTGGTCCCCTCAGAAGCTTGGCGCACACAAACTTCACAATCACACTGGAAGATTACACTGAAGAGAAAAGAGAATCCCTGTGTGCAAACTGCTTGCCATCGATTAGCTCACTCTATCACTTCACTTTCGTCTTCACATTTTTTTATCTCATTTCTTTTCACCTACAGATTACAATCAGCTGGTGGGGTCTTTGAGTAAACCATACAAATCGAGATAAAGAGAAGTAGACAGAGAAGACAATGGCTGGAACAAATGGGAGATGACTCAGGACTGCCTACTGGGTAATTGGGTTTTATCCTCTCATTTTATCAGGCCTTGTTTTGGATTACAGCTATACAGCACACACATACACAGGAAAACGAGAAGGATACCTAGATATTAGCAGATCTCAAGATAACTGATTAGGAGTGGGAGAATGAGACCACTGCTGCACTCTCATTATGATGCCTCACAGAAGAAAACCTTGACTGTTTTCTGTAGAAAATGCAGGTTTTTTCTCCACTCTGGTATCAAGGCTTTGGACACAGTCAGTAAACACAATGCGCACAAGAACGTCGACACAAGGTGCTGCTGCACAAAAGCTTGTCTTTTCTATTTCCACATTCTAATTCACAGCATGTTCATTTCAACCTGACATTTCAATTTCAGATGCTTCTACAATTCAATGCTTTGAATATGGGCCTTGTCAGTACATGTGTATGCTCTGGTTGGAGACCATGACAGGCTGACAATTCCAAGAGTCATCCAGCAGAAATACTGTAGATATTTTACCCTCTAATACGCAGTGTTTCACACCTATTTCAGCTGTGACTTTTGACAACAAAGCTGTGCTGTTATAAAAGTAATAAATGTAAACTGTAGAGATAACATCACTCAGCATAAAGCTTCATTGAATGCAGAAGCACTCAAGCAGCTGAATCACAACATTTACCATGAACAACACATGAAAAATCATTTGTTGTATGTGTTTATGACTTTTCCTAGTAACCTGTTGTAAAATCTACTTTAAGCCAAACTGTGAATGATTAAGATGTGCCATTCTAGTGTCAGTCAGATGAGACTTCTTTGAAAGACGCCTGTTTCTGTTCAATCTCTGGATGAGCCGGACCAGTTGGGACGGAAAATGTGTTTATTCCTCTCAGCTTGTGGAAAGCAGTTTAAATATGCAATTGGGTGCACCAGCATGACGTCTGTCCAACACCAAGCTGTAGTTGAGGTTACAATCCTCGTGTTGCCTCCAATAACAGATCATATTGCACAGTGAGACAATATGACTAAATGGACTTCTATAGCTCGGAGGCAGCAGGCTGCGCAGAAGTACTTACTACTGGGATAAATATAACTTCAATTCATTGTTGTTGCTTTATATATACATATATAAAATACAAACAGAAAATATATATAAAAGCTTGGGGTTGATTTTGACTAAATCAGCAATCAACTAAGATTAAATGAAGCAAAAATAGCCAAAGCTATTTATTGATTCTGCCGTCTCAGGGGTGAAACAAAAGCAGTCCTTAAATGAATGTAGCCACATCGATGCACACAATAGATGTTATCTGTCTTAATGACAATGGGAAGTCCTTGGTTAAAGGGGAACCTCATCAAAGTTACACATGCATAACCTTGCAACGGTCGTCAGAGAGCTGGAGAAAACACACAACCAGACGTGTGGATGAACATTTAAATTCAACTGTTTGAGATATTAACCAATGACAACACGGCCCTGAGGAATGTAAATACAATTATTTAATATTTACATTTTTTTAATATTGTTTTTCAAAATGTTCAAATACTTCTCTCTACATGTAAATCTGTGGTGCAAGTAGAATGTAGGCTTCCTCATTTAAATTCATATTTAATACAATATAATGAGAGTAATCAACCAACAGGCAAAGACCACTGGGGGTCATGTAGCGAAGAAAACAGCACGAGACCAACATGAGATTAAGAATAGGTGAAAATCATTATCAAATGCAATGCAAATCACTATCTACTCACACAGAAATAACAGAAACACTGGGATTATGGACACTCTGAGTAAATGGCTGAATTTGCCATGAAGTGGGCAGTTTGAAGTTGCCATGGTGATGGTGGCGTGCATAGACGTCCCCTTCAGGAGACAACAAAAGTGAACATTTTGAGTGTCTTGTCTATCCCCAGGCGTTTATGCCGCAAAACTTGTGGCCGGGAGACATTGCTGGGCGTCAGGACAGTGAACAGCGCTGGAATTACAGCAATCGGTTGTGATGTGGACATACTACACCAACACAGAGTCTGACTGGAGACTACGCCAGCAGTTACCCGAGAGAGGAGGAAGCACAAACGGTGCAACATAAACAAACGAGGGGGAAGAGATCCATGCTAGGCTAAAGGCTAACCCCTCCAGACCAGCAGTACCGTCGCTACTACTCTCCAATGTCCGCTCCCTCCACAACAAGCTGGACGAGCTACGTTTGCTGAGAGAAACCCGCAGAGAGTGGAAAGAATGCTGTGTGTTTGCTTTAACAGAAACATGGCTCCATGACATTATTCCGGCTGGACAGACAGACAGCTAGCTCTGGGCAGCATCTGCAGCTTCACCATCGTCACACCATCATGTCTGTCTTTGTGTCCCTGAAGACCTACCAGGACCTGAAGAGGTTCGCCATGTTCAACATGATGGCGGTGCACATGGACGCAGCGGCCCTTTCAGGAGACAGCAAGAGTGATTTAAGTTTAGTGTCTTCCGTGCATTCCGCAAAACTTATTAATTAAATGATCCTGAAGAAACACTCTCTCATCTTGCCTGTACTATTGTGTATGCACAGCAAAATGACAATAAACTTGATTTGATTTGATTTGATTTGATTTGATTTGATTTGAGTGGTAGACAAGATGGAGCTGAAGCAACAGAAAAAGAGGAGAAAGTGTGCAGTTCTGACCGAACCACGTAATTTTTCTACTGAGCAGATGAAGAGAAAAAAGATCTTCAACAGAAACAATGGCTGCCAAAGACAGCACGAACAGCTGACCAGTGTTTGCTTTTCATGGCTCTAAGGGTCAAAGAGCAGATGAAGAACACCCGTAAAGGTGATGACACCGCAGCCAAGCTGAGAGATGAGCTGCACAGGCTGTTTAGTGAGCTCAGAACTAGTGATTGTTGAAGACTGTGCCCTCTTATCAAATAAACTTGCTTTTCACTGCCAGACAAAAACAAAAAAGAGACAGCAAAGACAGATAGCTAAAGAGAATAGGTGCAGTGAGTCACAGTGTGGCTTTAAACAGCTCTTCTCAACACAGGTGTGCCTTTTGTCCCATGAACTTCACTCCTTTTGCTCAGCAAGAAGCATGTTTTTCTACCTGAAACCACCAAGATGTCCTCTCTCCAAGAATAAACTGCAGATTCAGTGTCTGCAACATGGTGAAGCCATTTCTGCTCAGCATGACAGCGGTAGTGATCAGTCGGTCAAATGAATACAAACATGCTCTGACAATTAATTCATCTTATTTAATCATGCGGTGATTCATTATAATGCATTGAATATTGAAGTACACTCATGAGCCTCAGCTTCATTAAATCCGTTGTTGTTCATTTCTTCAGTTTTATTTGATTATTTTTCAAGGAAAAACACAATGTCAACCTGATACACTGCTGACATACAGTTATGAAGGGGCTGCTGGCTGGCAAACATTTTCTAGTTCTTCCCATTCAAAAGTGTTTTATTTTTTATCTGATTATTCTGTCCTTTGAATCAGATAGTACTGCTGCGCTTGTCTTTTTGATAATATTGGTGGGGGGAACTAAAATCAGAGATTTGTTTTTTTATATCCAACACCAGGAGGTTTTAATAACAATGCTATATCTCTTGAGGAATAATTTAAACTTACCATTTTGGCAGTTAGTCAGAAACAATTGTTTTTTTTTCTTCTTTGATTCATAAAATATGGATTAAAGGAAGTGCATTTGTCTTTAATGTAGTCTGTTTGCCCTAAGTTTACTGCAGTACAGTGTGTAAATCATCATTTTTGCCAGTTTAACTTTGAATTGTATGCGATTTAGCTGAGCACTTCTCGAAGACATTGTTTCTGAAGCGTCGCTCTTTGTCTGCAGGACGGAGGGTTTCTTCTGAAAAACACAGAAGGCATCTTCAAAGGCTAATGGAATTCCACTTTCTGTTTCATTTCATGAATGACAGAGCTTTGTTGGTTTTACAACATACAGTCACGCATGACTTCAGAGAGGTATTATGTAGGCTTCATATGCCAAGAGGGACTCTTAAACCCCATCCTGCATCTCTGACACTCACAAAAGCACCAAATGGCCATTGAGGACAGACAGGGCTGCATGAAATATAGTCAGGCGTAGTCCTTTTCTGTAGCTTGTGGTGTCACTGAATTTTCTCGCTGGAGGGAGAGTGAGAGCTAACCTGACACGAATTCACAAAGTGAAGTCTAGACATAAGAAATGTGGATGAACCACCCAAACTGTTTCCCAACCATTAGCCAACCTTTCAAAAGGTACTGTGTTAACGAGACAGAAGCAGGACAAAGATGAAACAGAAGTGAGAGCCACAACATTAAATGGGAGCACAGTTCATCTTAAATGGCAACACTATGCAAAAAGCATGCATTTAAACTGTCCAAATTTAAACAATTTTCTTAACCAATAGTTGACCACGTTAACAATCAATTATCAGGTAATCGTTAAAATGAATGAAACAAAGGGAAATATTTCATAGGTTGACTTAGCCATTATTTACTCCAAACACTGTCCAGATAATTACATGGCAAATTTTAGGAATGGTTCAAGTAAACAGCACGTATTTTAAACTATGTATTATACAATTGATAAAAAATTTCACCTGCGCAACCTTTGAATAATTGGCACAAATCAAAATCGGAAAAATACATATTAATCTGACAAGGGTTTCTCTTATCCAATGTGCCACGCAGCTTCACGAATACTGCCAAGGTTAAGGTAGCCTGACTTTAAGAAAACTGCAAAAATGCTTATTTCACAAATTAATTTTAACCTTGCCATGTTTTTTTTTTTGTTTGCTAACAGGAAACTGCCTGTAGTCTGGGCGTCCACCTCCTTGAGTCACTGTAGTATTAAACAGCATACGAGCTTCTTTCGTGTTTATAAAGAGGCTCCACCTGGTGGTGAAACCAGGTACTACAACCTGTGTATAATCCACTGTCTGACACGCACGTCCCTCATCTTCTACCTTTTTGGGGTTTTTTTTGTTTTTTCGTTTTTGTTTTGTTTTATTTTTTAATCAGGTAAATTATCAACAGAAATTCATGGATTATTCCTTATCATTCTTAATTCACACAAATGTGTGTGTGCGTTTACATTACCTGTGTCTCAGGTTGCACAAGGCATCACTCCAACATTCACGACCAGACCTTATTGGTCTCTAGTGGAGTAATGGCTACTGTAGCGTTAGCAGCATATTTTTCATAAAGAATAGCGTATGAGCCTTAAATTGGTTCTAAAACAAGGACATTGATCACATGTTCACCTCTATGTATTCCTGACATTTGTAATTTTTGATATGTTTCCAATAAGTTTTAAATCAACACTGTCAGGCTAAGTTTTATGGTCAGTGGTGATGGTAATTTCTAAACTGCGAGGTCCGCATTTAAAATTGATAAATCGTACACAAAGAAGAAAGATCAATGTTGACGCCTAAATCAGTTCTTTTTGATCTACTTTCATCATACCTCGTTTGACGCCGAAATTCATGCATGAACATGTTCACTTCTGCGTGTCAAAACACTGCAGAACGCTCAGTAAACACACAACGCAAATATACGCTGAACCCCTGCTTTAATTCTAAGTCATAAAATATGCATTTGCTTTTGATTACTCTTGAAATTAATTCATCAGGGAGAGCAGTGACAGGTGCTCGCTGTTACTGACAAACTGCTGTGGCAGTTACTGATAACATGAGATACTTAAGTATTCTGCACTGTAACTCTCCTATCTGTCTTTCGCTCTCTCTCTCTGCTTTTTCCTTGTAACATCCCTCGCTCTCATACTCTGCCTCACCATGACTAGCTCTCCTATTTCCTACAGTCAGGTGACTTGAGAAATGATACCAGAACCAAAACATTTGTCACAGCAACAATCCACTAAAGCTAAATTACACCAGAAGGATTTGCAAGGGAGGAGTGGACAACAAGAACGGATGAAGGGACTGGGCATTTGTGAAATAAAAGCGATTTAGAGGAAACAACAGTGCAACCCACAGGTACAACCTGGGAGATGTGAGAGTGAGAGAAAGAAAGCAGGATAGAGAGGGAGAGGTGGGAAGAGAGTGCTTGGCATTGAAGTGAATGGTGTATGGTGTGAATCTAGCATTTGTGGCAATGCCCTTGAGTTAGCAAGTGAGGCATTGAATGGTGCATTGTGGATGGGCAGTTATCTCCAAGGCTTCCCTTTCAGTGTTATTAGAAAACACATGACAGCAATGCTAGCTCTTATCGAAGAGAAAGCTTCAAGGCTGCGGAGACAAGGCTGAGAGGCAAATCTGCAGGAGGCAACTGAAATGGCAACATTTGACACCCTGTCAGTCTCTCCACATCGGGGCGTGTAGTGTGAGTGTAGTAGTGCAAGCCTGCAGCATGTATAAATGAAGCTGAATGATTAAAGTTAAATCACCGTATAACTACCGCATGTATGAGTGTTAGAATCCTCAGTAAATCAGTAAGAGAGCTGATGTGGATATATTTAATTTATCGGCTAAAATAAACCTCTACAGCGTTTCGTCCACCAAACCTGCAACTGTTGCTGCTCTGCTTGATGGCAGCTGCTCCACAGTGTGGGCATTTTATTATATATGTAAATTGAAATCAAGAGTCTAACTATGAAAGATTATTTAGGAAGACTGGTTTGAGTGACTCTAATTAATTTGTTATGTCTCCTTTCTCAATGTGCAAAAACATTTCACAGAATCTGTTGAAATGTTTCTCCCGTTAAACAAATTCAGGAGTCAAATTCCCCCGCTTAAACTTTCATTTATCTCATTTTAATAATTTAAGCTTAACGGTTTTAATAGTTTCGAACCATGACCTTATTTGGATCAGGTACCTTGTGAAAAATACGATGTGCCAAATTTAGTAGGCCACTGCTATCATTTTAATATGCACATTTAATCAATGCTGCATATCTTCTCCTGCTATGTATATAATTATTTTTATTATGTGTAGTGAGCATCGGCAGAAACCCAATACTGCTGGACACGGATCAGGATCCAGGCCAACAAAACCTGATAAGTGCATCCAAAATAAATGATGACTCTAGAAAAAAAATATCTAAGCCTGCTACATCCAATAACTTTGAAAAAATTTCACAGCAGAACAAAGACAAAACTCGACTGTAAAGCAGAGCGAGGAGCTCCGTCAATCTATACGTATCCATAATGAAACCGAGCAGAAATGTGAAGTTACATCAACTGGTTTATAATGAAAGCATTGTTATTGTACTGGAGCAAACAAAGGGATTCTCTTCCAATCAATCCTACCTCTACTGGGAATACCATGTATAAAAACTGATCTATTGATGAGATTCCAAAGCCTCAATGCCCCATACTCAAAAAACAATTGCTATTTGATTACTACAGTAGCTCTGTCCAAGCCAGACTGCCATCACACTTCATCAGTGTTATGTATGTTTCCTTCCAAGCAAAATTTCTTTTCTTTGAATTACATTCCCAGGAATGTTTCCGCACATTTGATTCTGTAGCTTTCTCTATTCCCTGTAGACAATATTTTCTACCCTTCTTTGGCTGCGGGTGAGCTTGGTTCCCTCTGAATGTGAGGAAGAAAATGATGGGAGAGAGGGTTGATGGGTTGGATGGAGAAATGGGTTCTCTTTGAATAATGCAGTAGCGAAACTGGGCAATATGACCACCATGCGATCTCCTACAGAATAGAAACAACTGTGGATACCAGCACAACTGTGCTCGTGAATTTATATCATGTGAAATGTCAGTTAAATCAAAGCAGGAGCTTGAGAAAGATTCTGGCAGTCATTTTTTGGGATAAATAAAACATGGCAGAGATGACTCCATTGCCCTTTATTCCCCTCCTCTCTTGCGCTCCCTCTCACTCTCTGTTTCTCTCTTGAGTTTTTTTTTTTTTTCACTTACTCCATGCTCTAGCCAGGATACGTTTTGAGCAGCAGCAGGAGGTACAATGGGCTTCATGGGCTGCAGCACCCAGCCTCGGCCACTAAGAGCTCGTTGAATTCTATTAAAGTGAAAGGGAATTTATGATAGTAAAACTAAATGAAATTGTGTATTCTGCTACCATCGTGCAGTGCTGCTGTGCTGTTGAAATGACCATATTTTTCTATGTAATGACATTTTGGTTGCAAGAAGGCTCGAGTGGTGGTTATCCTACCTAAGCTGATCTAAGGCCAATTAGGCATTTGTCATGGAGCATGGCAGGCTGCTGCTGCTGCTGCTCCTATTTGCTTCTTTGCATGTTGAGGGAGAGTGATGTCTTGCTTCAGGCTGGCCAGTTACATGGCTCAACACTGTCATATCAGACCAAGGGGGCACATTTATTGATTTCACCCTGGCAACCATATATAGCCCATTAAGACCTAACTGATGTTTTAAAGAAGTAGTCCAGACAATTAATTTATACCATGTAGAGATCATATTTTGAAAGGATAACACTCCCAATATTCAGTACTTTTTTTTTTTCTTAGCTGCTGACTAATCCCATAAAAAGACCAAAACGAACTGTGTTAGCCTGTTGTCTGTTGGGCTCAGTCATCCTCAGACCTATTCATTCAGTACTAAAGATGTCAGCTTTATAAAATCAAAGGCCATTAGAACATCTGGACACTGTAGCTTTATGGGAGTAAATAATAGCCTTGTTGGGGACCATTTTTAACTGCAGATTGAAACACATTTGGCACATTTACAGCATCAGGATTATGCATGTGAACTGACTCAAAATGCAGTGTCCGTGTTCGGCTCGAGTTCATTATAATGAAGAACCATGTCACCCATTGAAACCATGTGGCACACTAATATTTTTGTTTTTGGACAACAATGGAGCTCCAGGGCACAGGGGAAGAAGCTACATCAGGCTTTGACAAAACAGGCAGCAGTTTTCAGGGGGGTCAAAATATTATTGATTTGAGCTTTTCAAGGTTTTTGTTAACAAGAGGAGAAAAGAAAATTGCTAACCTTGCCCTGTAATGAGTTATTTTCATACCAAAATGAACGCTTTGTGTTTATCTGTACCGACAAAACATTGTGTGTTTTTTTTAGGAAAAAAATCAGAATATGAAATGTCTAAATGTTTTCCAGTTGGTTTAAGCTGAAATAATATGACAACTGAAAACACAAAAAGGTATTTTTTGGCATGAATGATCCACAAAAAAAGGTGTTCACAGTAGGGCTGCACAGTACGTTGTTTCAACATCAACATTGCGATGCTTCGTTCAAAAAGAAAAGTCACACGGTTCTTACTTTCCACTTTCCATAACTAATTTCCATATGATGTTTGATAGATATGAAGTTTGTTGGGTTTATTTATTTATTTTACTTTATTCAAAAATATACAGATTTTGTTGACATGCTGGCTCCATATGGGTCCAGCATTAGGAGAGAGAAACAGGAGAGAAACACTGAGAAGGAAGATTTGGGTGGAGAAGGAAATCAGTTGTATGGAAATATTTTAGCTACAGATAGGAGGACGCTGACCAAAAGCGAGTACGCCTTCGGTATTACTTTAGGCAACGCAACTAATTTGTTCGAACATTTATATCGCTACTACAAATAGAGCTATTCAAGTCATCTGGTGGAATTTCCTGTATTTTTTGATATTGCAGAAAAATCAAGTGTGACAATTTCACTTTTTTTTTTTTTTTTTTTTTTAAATGTCAGGCAGCCCTAATTTGCCAGTCATGGAGAAAAGCCATTTACACCAGAGTTCTTCAAAATAGATGAGTCAAGCTGTGTACCCTACTTACATATACACATACAGTATGTACTCTCTCATTCCCAACACTGCTGCTTCACTGGTCCCAATGCAAACATCTCTGTCATGTTCATCGTTGCTGCTCAACATTTCATCAACCCCGATTTCTTCCCTGAATCCACCTGTAGGCGCTGATTGTAGACTTCTCCTTCGGGGGAAGTTTGTTATGTCGTTGCTTGATGCTCTCAGTGTGTTAAGCTTTAAATCATATGCTTGTAGATGAGTTATGACTCCCATCCTTGCAAGATGTATGGAATAAATTTAGATCACTGAATTATAACTTGGCTTATAATTGACAAATAAATAACCAAGTGCAGAGGAGAATGTGCATTTAGGCGGCAAGAGACCCGATCTTTTGCTCCATAACTTACTTGTGCTTTTACATTATTTAGTCAGTTTGCTGTGGAGACTGCCTTCTCCATTTCACGTCATTTCATGTCTGCATAAAGTATTTCCATATTGCTGCACAACATAAATATTCATTTTAAGCCGAGTAGAGAGCCTCTGCAAACCTGGCAGATATATTACAAAATATACTATGCAGCTTATAAAAACTACATCTTGCACACACAAGCACATTTTACTTTCACGCACTCAAAACATTATTGTTTTTTTTTCCTGCCTAGCACAGGTCACTCCTTTCAAACATCATGCAACGTTTCAGGAGGAGAGGCAGCCCTGTGGAAATGCAGGTCGTATATCTAAATACAATTTAGAGCCAGTTTTGAAAGGTTATCCTCAATGCCTTTCAGACTATCTTAAAAAACAAAAGAAAAAAAACGACAAAACCCTCCAGATCCTTACATGCAAAGTTGCCCTTAAGATACTTATGCTTAATCTAATATTTATGCTATGCAAATTTCCAAAGTTGAAGCTAATTTCAAAACTTGGGATTCAAATACGAAAACCTTCGGGCGAGTTCACTAATTGACTTGCAAATGCATCTTTGTTCCACTGCCATGTGAGCTAAATGGATGTCAATAGGTCAGGACAGATTCACCAGAAGAAAAAGAAAAGATTTCATGATGATCTATGCACTGACCCTACAGAAACATTTTTAGACAGTGCATGACATCTCAGTGTCCCCTCAGCTCACAACACTGCTGCCGGTTAAGTAGATGGCAGGTTTGTGGATCATCCGTTAGAAAGACAGCTAGACAGGACTAAAGCACAGTTGGTATCAAATGGACAACCAGCTGGTACACACACATTTGTGCCTGTGTTAAAATAAGAAGCATCCACAACTTAAATATACAGCACAGAAGCAGCACAAGTGTTCACAGCCATCAAGCATTCATCTCCATCTGAGCAAAATAGGACAGGCTGGCAAAACCTCCCCGGTTCTTCTATTTGCTCAGTGGAATAGTTTATGGGGAAGATGGCTCTGGATCCAAATTGTGCCAATGTGATGGATTTGTCATGTAAAAATGTGCAACAAAAAAAAAGCAGCTTTGTGGGTTGTCAAACGTGTCTTGTACAGTGTGGTGAAGACACACAGGAATATGCTCTCCCTCTTCCCTGACAGTTAAACGTGCCATGGGGCAGCAGCAGTCCTCTTAGTGGAGGTATCTGAAGCTCAAAGTCATTTTCATTCTTAACGAGCCTCACTTGTACGCTTTCGAAGAAATTCGACTCACTTTTAAAACCTTTAAAACCACCGCTCGGAAAAGAACTAAATCACTGAAACACACCAGAGCCGGCGTGTTGCGCATCGCAAACACAAACTTAACGCAAGTGAAACGCTTCATTTAAGAAGAATGTCGCACTTTTTTTTTTTCCACAGTCACGAACATAAACTGCTAAAACCAGTGTGAGTACCACTTTTTAAAACCTCAAACCAACTACAAACCACAAACACACCCTTCGAGGCACACACACACACACACACACACACACACCTTCTTCTCGAGTTTTCTTTCTGGAGGACCGACAGCCCAACTGTGGGTTTCGGAGCGGCTTACCTCTCGCTAACGTGGCCGGGACTCGCAAACCAAGAAGCACGAAGATGGAAAAAGTCAGGTAGCATCCTCCCGAAAACTGTCCCATCACTGCTCTGCGCGTCTCCCTCCCGGCGGGTCTGGAGGCACCGGCCGCGGGGCTCGTCGAGCATTTGTCGTCCGCTCCGGGGGGTGGGGGTGGTGGTGGTGGTGGTGGAGGGGNAAAAAATACTTAAAAAGTCAGTCTGTAGTATCAATGTAGCTTGTATAAACCTGAAAACGGGGAGGTGGGGAGGGGAGGGGAGGGAAGGGCTCCTCTAGAAACACGTCCCCCGTGCCCCGGTGAGCGCTCCGGTCCGGGCGTCGGTGCTGGTTAAGTGTCCGCTACCGGAGAGGAACCGTGCGGTCGGTGGATCGCAGTGCGGAGTGGAGCTGAGCTGCGCGAGAGCGGAGTCGTTACAGAGCGCGCGTGAGCCCACGGCTTTACGGTGGAGGAGGAAGAAGAGAGAGAGAGGGGGGGAGGGAGGGGGAGAGATAGAGAGAGAGGAGAGAAGAAGAGAGTGACAGAGATGTTCTTCAAACCAGCGGACCTGTTGAGGAATGACATGTGTCCGTACGCTCTTTCCTTCCTTTTCTTGCACCTACAGCCGAGGCTCTGTTGTGGACGTGGCCGCTGACATCGAGCCCCACATCGAGCTCTCGTCAGTGACATCGTCTTCAAAATTTAATGTCCACTTTCAGCCTGTGCAGCTTCTGATTGGCTCCCGACTGCCAATTAAGCTTTGCAATGATTTAACTCAACTGTCTCACATTTTTCTTTTTTTCCCCCTTACTTTGAAATGTTATGTGGTGGAAGAAATTAAAGAAAAAAAGCACTTTTCCTATTTGAGGTTGAAAAAATTAAGAAAAGAAAAAAACACAAACCCTATAAATCTTTAACTTTGATGCACAGATACATATTTAGGGGTTAATACTTCAAATGCTTTACTTAAAGACCCCATCTGGTGATTAATTTGTTACTTTTGGCCTTGTTAATATGTCAGTACTGTGTTTTTTGTTTGTTAGTTTTTAATTGACTGGAAAGCAAGCAGTAAACACCACTGTTAGACATTCTCTCTTCCACACTGCAGTGTACCAATGACTCAGACAAAAAGACCAAAGATTCAGACTTCCAGGGTTTCATACACAACAATCCTTAAAGAAGCAATCCCATGAAAGTAGATCTGCACATTCAAGAGGAAGCAACAGTGCAGAGTTACATCTAAGCTATTCTGAGGATGTAAAAATGGGAGGAAAACTTCTACATATGTAACTTTGATACACAGAGGTACATATGTAGTGGTTAGATCAATGGCCACAAAGGCTTTTTAATTCATTGTATACTGCAGTGAGGAGCATCTGTTTTTCTTTTTAAAGGGCTGTGGTGGGAGAAATGTTTCAGTTCTTTAGTTAAAGGCCTTTTATGGTGAAAATCTTTTTTTTTTTTATTGTGAAAGACAAGCAGTCAACACCATGGTTGAACATTTTCAGCTTAAAACTGAAGCGTACCAATGTCAGTCTCAAAAACAAGGATTCAGAAGTCCAAGGTTTCATACAAAACAAAGAACCAATCCCATCAAAGTGAAAGTGCCAGTTTCCCTCACATTGTTCTTGTCCAGAATCAGTGTCCGGTTCAAACATCCATCCATCCATCCATTATCTATACACCGCTTAATCCTCACTAGGGTTGCGGGGTGCTGGAGCCTATCCCAGCTGACTTAGGGCGAAGGCAGGGGACACCCTGGACAGGTCACCAGTCTATCACAGGGCCACACTTAGAGACAGACAACCAAGCACACTCACATTCACACCTACGGACAATTTAGAATCACCAATTAACCTCAACATGTTTTTGGACTGGGCTGCAGGGTGGCGCAGTTGGTAGCACTGTTGCCTCGCAGCAACCGGTTCGCGTCCCGGTGGAGTGTGACTGTGAGTGTGCTTGATTGTCTGTCTCTAAGTGTGGCTCTGCGATAGACTGGCGACCTGTCCAGGGTGTCCCCTGCTTTCGCCCTAAGTCGACTGGGATAGACTCCAGCCTCCCCACGACCCTAATGAGGATTAAGCGGTGTATAGATAATGGATGGATGGATGTTTTTGGACCGTGTGGGAGGAAGCCGGAGAACCCAGAGAGAACCCACGCTGCACGGGGAGAACATGCAAACTCCACGCAGAAAGATCCCGGTGCCACCACCGGGACGCGAACCGGCAACCTTCTTGCTGCGAGGCAACAGTGCTACCAACTGCAGCCCCAGTTCGAACATGCATGGCTGAATTACACCAGTGCTACAACTTGCTAGTGTTTAGTATGGAGTAGTTTTACAGTGTCTGAGCAGAGTTGTGGGTGAGCTGGTGTGCTTGAGCTGCAGCCAGTGGAGAGGTGTGTGTGGAGGAGAAGGTGGGGACTTTATAGATCTGCACATTCAAGACAAAGCAACAATGCAGAGTTGCATCTAAGTCATTTTGAGAAAGAAAGCGATTATTTAAATGGAGAAAAAAAAAAAACTTCTAAACATGTAACATTGAAATGGCGGAGACGAGTTTGTAATGATTCAATCAATGACCAGACAGGACTTTAATTCATTTTCTCATCATAATTAATTAATTAATATCACAATTCATGGGTTGCGGTCAAAGAAATATTTAGATGCTTTACTTTATTGTACCGCTGTTGGTGAATATGTAGAAAATCTTGTGTTTTTATACGTTGGAAGACATATTTTGAGCTAAATCGGCAGCGACAACGTAGCAGAGCCTTTCCAAGATGACAGTCTCAAAGACACTGATTCAGACTTCAATGGTTTAATATGTAATGAATCAATCCTGTGAACTTGCAGGGTGGAGCTTTCTGTGCCATTATTCTTCTCCAGAAACAGTTTCTTGTTCAGATAAGTAGGGCTGAACTCATCCAATATTACAACACGGGTACACGCCACACAGGTCACTAGCATAAGGAATAACAATCAAAAGGAGATAAGGAGCAAAGAGATTTTATTACAGAAATTCAGTGTTACAATTTATATTCACCCACCTGAATCTCACAGTTTACTTCCCAGCCACTGTTAACAGGGCAGAGCCAAGTCCCACTGGCACATCACTGCACACTGCAATCAATACGCCTTGTCCACCAGGGGAGATAACACACTTCAAAATTTCTACATGTGATTATCTTCACAGAGCGCAATTAACACTCACCTCTTGAGCCTGCCCAGCTGCCTGACTGGGATTTGAACAGAGTAAAGGTAATAATTGTTGGGGAACACAGATTGACAAAACAAACAAAGAAAATTAGTTAAGGGCATTACCCAGACGTTTTTGTGTGCTACCAGCTCACCTGCCAAGGCAGACTAGACAAAAGAATGAAACCCCACAAAACAGAGGAAATGGTGATGCTCTGCAGAAAAAACAAACATACAAAAAATCTGTAAATAAATGGTGTAAAAATCTGGCTGCAAGAGTGCCCAAAAAAACATGTGGGAAAAAAAAAACAGTGTAAGATTGTGAAGTTCATAAACGATAAAAACTAAAAATAATGGCAAACAGCTGTAAAATAGTGACGTTATTAGCTGATTTAAATACAGTCATTTTACTGTCACATATTGTATGACAACAAACTCCTCTTTGTAAATACAGATTATTGACGTGGTCAATATGTACAGTTAGGGTGTTTTTTTTGGGGTGGGGTGGGGTTATTGCTTTTGTTTTTTCACAGTCAACAAGGAATGCTTTTGTTCAGCAAATTTGCTTTATCTGTAAAATTACAATTCAGGGTAAACAATTTTTCTTTCAAATACCTGTAAGAAAAATATAGTTTTTGCTGATTTAAACACAGTAAACAGTATGTAATTTTGTGGTCAAATGTTGTGAAAGAACAAATGCTCTTCATAAAGGTACAGATTTTTGATTTGAACATTAATTGCATGCGTTGCACTGTTTACTCTGTGGTCAACATGTAAATGAATACTTATTTTCTTTGATTTTACGAGGTACTAGCTTTAATTTAAAAATTCTGCAACACAACAGTAAATCATTAAAAAAGAAAACATAAAGGTTAAAAACTGTTTAAGAGGTTTGTTTTTATTCTTTACAGTGCATCTTAAAAACAATATCACAATAATAGTAAAATTTATACTGATTAAATATTAAAAACCACATGGCAATACTTTAAAATACCTGATATGTCAATCTGCTGTACTCCTCAGCACCAGCCACCCTGAACCTGAAACAATAAAATTTACACACATTTAAACTCGACCTAAATAAATACTACAAACACAACAGATTTAGGCCTTACAGCGTTCCTGCGCCTTTGACTCCCAGCTCACCAGATGAATAAGACTTGCACCTACCTCACGCTTACAACACCTCCACCTGCAGGTATCCCTGTATCTGCAAACCTATACTATTTGATGCACATTCTTTTTCAGCGCCCTCGCACCGTGTCGGTAAGCTGGTGTGCTCCATCTGCAGCACATGGAGAGGAGTGGGTGTAAATAGAGGCGGGGACTTCATAGATTTGCACATACTGAAGGAAGCAATGGTGCAGAGTTACATCTCAAACATTCTGAGGAAGGAAGGGATTGTTTCAAGGGATTCAAGGCAGAGATGAGTCTTTAGGAGTTTAATCAATGACCAGGGGGAACCTTAATTCCTCTTATATTACAGGGATCAGCCTTACTTTTCTCCTTCTGTATGAGCTGTGGTGGAAGAACCATTCTGATCATTTACTTAGGCCAAGATAATATGAAATGTAGCCTGCACTTCCAGAGCATTGTGTTGTTTTATTGTATTGCTCGTGCTGAAGTCTTCACTTGTGGGTAGCTGTTCAGCTATGTACATATGGAAGGATTACAATCCATTTTTAAGCAAGACTAATATTAATAAGAACAACAACAACACAATAAACTTATAAGGACCAGAACTGAAGTTGTAACAAAAGAAAATATATTAACACGATAAATAACAATCTGTTTAGAAAAAGCTAAACCACAAAAGTGAGTGTTAAAAGATGATCATCTATGGTAACAAGACAAGACATAGGAATCCTCAGTAAGGCCCTGCTGGAGAATCTCATGCAGCGATCAGGCTCATCAACAGTTGGCAGATCACAGAGCAAAGTAACCGCACAGTTCTGTAGAAATATTCCACTACAAATCTTGAGTGAAAAGCTGTATGCTACTTAAGTGAAAGTGCTTATCAACAGCTCAATCTACTTATTACCCACTAATTGGCTTTGTCAGAGTTGTATTGTTATGTGTGATGCAATTACAGGGGCATTAGCATTTAAATAGCGGTTGAATATTATGAGGAGGCTGAGGTGGAGATCATTCTCACCACTGTGGAGATACACTCATTATAGGTTTTTCAAATGTGAATTTGTAAACTACGTAATTATAGCTGCCAGACAAATGTAATAAACAACAAAGTATTTCTTCATGAAAATAAATAATAAATACAATACTGGCTCCCCTTTCACCACTGTACACTAGATGTAGACGGGTAGTCTAACTGATATCAATGAATGGTATTTTGACAGAATGTTTTAAACTAAAAGCTTTCTTGTAGCTGTATGTCAGATTAATGAGATGTGTAGTGAAGTCAAGTGTTTAAAATCAGAAATGTGGTGGCCTAGAAGTACACGGGAAAAAGAGAATTGTTGGATCAGCTTTGATGAATTGCACCAATTGATGATACATGCAATTAAGTTTATCAAAATGAAGATAACAAGTCATATCCATGCCAGTGGTTTGAGTTAGTCAGATGTCCATAAGTACAGTCATGACCTGACAATCCAACCCTTAACAATCCGAAAACCTTGCTATCTGACAGGTTTTTAGGAAAAACGAACGGAACCCATAAAAAATAGCCTTATTATACCGACAGCATTGGATTCCAACTCCGACATGACACTTTATGTAACAAATAAGGATAACGCCATATTATCTGACTTAACAATCCAACAGATTTACTTACCTTGAGTGTCAACCAAAGGGCCAGTGCACAAGCATACCAGTCAGCTAGGCGTGAAATCCAGCAATGTGTAGTGTTCTAACAATACAACTATAAACAAGAAATATGAACAACAAACCACCCTTCAAGCATCAAGCCCTCCTTGTATCTCGACCTCCGTCTTGACAATCCAACAGCCTTACTATCCGACACAAAAGAAGGTTTTACATTTAGTGTTTGATTATCAAGTCATGACTGTACATCTAATGTAACTACTTAAATCATTTGATTCCATTCAACGGAGCATTGCTGCAACTTCATTTTAAGGAAAGTCAACTTGAAGTTTCCAGTTTTTCCACCTTAAGCATTCGCTTTACCCCAAATGTAAAACATTGCTTTGTCCTTTTCTTTACTCCGTAATCCTCTGTGAAGTAAACAGCAGCTGAGTTGCATCCGACAAGTCTAAAGAAATGTGAACGCATAATGCCAAAGGAGCACTAAATCTGAAAACTTCCACTGAAAACAGAATAACCGTTTAAAGAGACAAAATGTAACTTGGAGTTGATCGACTCCACAAAGGTAAACTGCCTTCCTAACTGCCTTAGTGAGATTTATTCAGAACAGCACTTCACTTTGAAAAAAAAATAAAAAATCGAAGAAGTTAACAGTCAGTTTAAGCAGCTGAGAACCGTGTGTGTTTATGGTGACTGTCACCTTTATGAGCTACTGCTGGCACTGAGAAAACTGTGAGAACATTGTGATGAGTCTGTCTATTGTCAGCTGCTGTTGAAATGCAAGAAAGTGCAAAACATCCAGTTCCACAGAATCCTCTTCCCTCAGCAGTGAATTTGAGGATACATCATTCAGAGTGTGTGTCTGCTCGTTTTTTATGTAAATCACTGCAGTTTGACCTTCCTTATTACCCTATTGACCAGGAATTTAGTGGTTCATTTCCCAATGTTGTAGCCAGGGGTCAGCCTGTCAGCCAAGGTTAACTACTAGATAATATTCTAAAGGGAGCCATAAACTGTGCATTAAATATTTGGGAAGGCCTTAAGGCTACTGAACTACCTGGCAGACCGTGAACAATAGAAAGACGGCAGAAATGTTCTTACTTTGTTGAGTGAATGTGTCTGAGTTACAGTTTTGAAAACATCAAGAGAGACGCAAAATGACGCATTTAGTAACCCCTGCCTGTCTCCTGTTATCTGCTGTTGTAATTACTCCCTAAGATGACAGAAGAACTTGTTCTGATGTGCATATATGTGATAAGAAACATGTTGGTGATTGACAATAAAATAATAATATAACTCGACGTCCCTTGACAGCTGTGTGGGGCATCACACTGTGCTGTATTGTCACTGAAAACGCTCATGAGAATTAAAAAAAAGTGCTCCATCGTGGGAAATAATGTTTCGGGTGAAATTAGTGTGCGACTGCTAAAACAGCAGCTTTTGTCCGTAACTAACCAACCCGCAGATTGAGAAATTGTCTATGAAACAGGACAGTTGCTGTATAGTTTAGATAAGTGTCCCTGCAATCTAAAACAATAAATAGCTCATCACAAAATAAATAAATAAAAACACTGTTTTCCATGGAGACAAGATGAAAGCGTGTTGTCAGCCTTTAAAGATGTTTTTTTTTCTTCCTTTCTCCATCCAGTGTACAAAGCAGCCAGGTCCAAACAGCCAAACTCAACTGCAGTGTGTTATTTTCTTTTTTATTTTATTATTTGTAATTTTCAGACTTCATATATTTTTTAATTAGTGTCTTTGGGCTAACTAGTCACAATTTAGTCCTATTGAATTTAAAGTTTGCAATTATGACATGTGTGCACTGCTCATCAAAGAGTTTCAACAATACGAAATACATACTGGTGAGGAAACAGCTAAAACATTTCTATGCCTGTTTTGTATGTCTAAGAACGTAGGCATGGTTTACATCTTCTATAAAATGACTACGATGTAGGGAAATATCCTGCAAATACATCCATCCATCCATTATCTATGCACCGCCTAATCCTCAACAGGGTCGCGGGGGGGCTGGAGTCTATCCCAGCTGACTTAGGGCGAAGGCAGGGATCTGGACAGGTCACCAGTCTATCACAGGGCTACACTTAGAGACAGACAACCAAGCACACTCACATTCACACCTACGGACAATTTAGAATCACCAATTAACCTCAACATGTTTTTGGACCGTGTGGGAGGAAGCTGGAGAGAACCCACGCTGCACAGGGAGAACATGGAGACTCTACGCAGAAAGCTCCTAGGCGTCCTAACAGAATGAACCAGGGATCTTATAGATGCGAGGCAACGGTGCTAACCCCTGCAAATACATGCTAAATGTAAACAAACATTACATTAATAGTAAGTAAATATTAATAATGTTTCCTATCTGTGCTGGCTAGACTGACTGTTCAGTTTTCTGTTGGAGGGATACGAAGAGTGTGAAAATTCTCTGGTAAAAACTTGCAAAACAAGCAGTTTCTTGCTCCTACCACATAATATATTTAAAAGAACAAGACAAGAAGAAGTTCGTTGCACTTTCATGCTGCAACAGCAATGAGTGACAAGTACAAATAATCCACCTTTGTATTCTGCATACTGAATTTTGGTGTGTGTCAAGAAAACTCCTCAAATGCCACTGTTGGTCTGAGCATTAACAGCTCCAGTGAGCACAATCTGTCTTTCACAGAAGCCCTGACCATTAGAATGATACTGTTTTGTAATCCTTGAGACACTTTGCTGAGTTTGCATAGGTTTTGTAGCATCAGCCTCATGCTTCACATATAGTGTTTTACAGATCCAGACATGGGTGGGACCCGTCTCACTCACTTGCTGCTGTAGTCAGTGATGGTAAAAGGTACTTTGTTGAGGGTTCGGTCGCTGTAGAAGAACGCTTTCTGTGGACTTGTTGAGTGTTTATTGCCATTATCTGAATGAAATTTCAGTTTTAATGTACCACATTTCAGTCAATATTTGTTGTTTTTAAATGCATGAGATCCTTGAATTGTTTGTTGCTTCTTTTCTGCTGACACTCAAGAGTGACCCGTCTGCAATAGACAAATCCCCTCTTGAGTGAAAATCAAGCTTTTTACCTTGTTAATAAGTAAAAACACACTGAGGGACATAAGCAGTCAGCGCCATGGCTGTAGAAATCGACTGATTGTCGGCCTGACTGATTATTGGATCTGACATTCACAATTTTCTAAATACCAGTCTCATTATTTTTTTAGCTGATTCACAATCAAATAAATAATATTGAATATGAGCTGCTTTGACTCTGATGCAGCCATCCCTCCCTTATCTGTAGTCACTAATCTGTTATCTTAAGCAATGTCCCGCCAATGTCCTCCTGGAGCAACCTTGTCACTCAGCAGCCATCTTGGTACCGCCTCCAGACACTTATTTCAGGCAAATAGGATCAGACTCGTATCTGAACGAACAGTGAGGCATAAAATGATAAAAAAAAAAATGTTTGGAGTTACATCTAAGCCATTTTAAGGCATCAGGAAGTTCTTTTCATGGAAAGAAACTTCTAAATATTTAACTTTGATACACAGAGATGAGTTTTTAGCAGTATAATCAAAGATCGGAGAGAGACCCTAATGCCAAGGTCCAGTGCAAATGCAGGATGCAACATTCGCTTCATGTCGTAAAGACGTTTGAAACTCAGACATTAAAGGCAGAGTAGGCAATGTATTCCCAAAGGATTTTTTGTTGTGTTTGTTGAAAGCATGTTTACATCCTGACAGCAATAAATTGTGCTGTGATAGAAAAAGAATCTGTGATGTGTGGCCATCACAGACCTGTAGGAAGACCTTCCAATCACTGCATCACATCTGTACGAGCTGATTGGAGGCCTGCATGTCTACCTGCAACCACACTGACTGGGTTTTTTTTCAAAGTTGCCCATTATTAATGTTTTTTCTTGATGGGCGAGAGACTAAAGACGGACGAATACTAAACAGCATGTATTGAGTGTGCATGAGAAAGGAGCTCATACATATTTTTTTACAGCCTATAGAGGGGTATAACTGTAGCAGCTGTTGATGATGAGCGGCAAAATGTAGGGATATGTCAAGAAAAGAGTGCTGCTTCTTGGATAGAAACTGCAGGCGTACATGATGTTTTAGTGAACAATGTGAATAAAAATGTAGAATTGCCATGGTGATGGCAGCACGCATTGACACAGCGGCCCCTTCAGGAGACAATGAAAGTGAACGTTTTGAGTGTCTTGTCTATCCCAGACGTTCATGCCGCAAAACTTACGGTCAGGAGACATTGCTAGCCGTCAGGACAGTGAACATCGCTGGAATTGCGGCGGTCGGTTGTGATTTGGACATACTACACCAACATGGAGTCTGAGAAGGAAGCACAAACGGTACGAACATAAACAAAGATGGAGAAAGAGAGCTGAGATTAATGCTAAAGGCTAACCCCTCCAGACCAGCAGGACCGTTGCTCCTACTCTTCATTGTTCGCTCCCTCCACAACAAGCTAGACGAGCTACGTTTGATGAGAGAAACCCGCAGAGAGTGGAGGGACTGCTGTGTGTTTGCTTTAACAGAAACATGGCCCCATGACAACATCCCAGACGGACATACACCTGGAGGGGACATTATTCTGGGCGAACAGACAGACAGCTAGCTCTGGGCAGCATCTGCAGCTTCACCATCGTCACACCATCGTATGTGTCTTTGTGTCCCGGAAGACCTACCAGGACCTGAAGAGGTTCACCATGTTCAACAAATGGCAGCGCACATGGACGCAGCGGCCCTTTCAGGAGACAGCGAGATTGAACGTTTAGTGTCTTATCCCAGATGTGCATTCTGTAAAACTTGCTGGTTGAGTAATCCTGAAGAAACGCTCTCTCATCTTGCCTGTACTACTGTGTATGTACAGCAAAATGACAATAAACTTGAATTGATTTGATAATTAAAACTCTGCAAGGTGCATCACAAGTCATAGAATGACCTACAGCCATCTACCGCCTGGAGTTTTAAACCAGCAACCTTCCAGTCATGAGCCGAGCCTCCAAGTCCAACATCCCCGGGGGGCTAATCAGTCAATACTCAAGTAACAGCCTTCACTGTGCAATTCATGATTGTTTTTTTTTTTTCTTTGTTGTTGTTGTTGTTGTTTGGGGTTTATGAGGACGTGAATAGCCAAAAGGTTCAATTATGTTACAAAAGACAAGAATGACAATCAATGTACTGGGAGTATTTTTTCAACAGTATAGTACTCACTATTCATATATTAGTCACTGCAATCAATAATGGAAGAGCCAAGACAAAAGCATTGCATTATTTACCAAACAAATCATTCACATAGCACACAGTTACCCTCAGGAAACTTTATGCATCATGTTGTGTTTTGTGGTACATAATGTCTATACAATATCCTATTGAACTATTTAGCTACTAGACACATTTATCAAATACTGCATGTAAAAGGAAGGAGGAAGTTGCAACACCTGTCATCAGCATGTTACAAAAATGCAAGCCTAAAATAGCAATTTAACAGTTTTTGAAATGTAGTGCAGTCAAAACAAAAAAGCTAAAAGGTGAGTTTTATTACGTTGTGGCTCAACAGGAGATGACATTGAGATTTACTGTTGAGAGAGGCAAACATGTACAATAATCAATTCAAGATTAGATAAGAGCCAGATCTCCTTGTACCACTCAGGCAGTTATACGCGCTTATACAAGCTCATTTGGGCGTGAAGAAGCTATTGTAGACTTGTGATCAAAGGCAAGTGATGAACACTTTCAGTCAAGAAAAAGGGAGTTGTGCAAGGAGGTATACATTAACAGGAGGTGTAGTAGGGAGCTGGTCAATAAACCCTGGTTCTTTTCATCTCTTTTAAAAACAGTGCACCTTTCACCAAGCAGCCATGTAATGGAAACGAGAGTTGACAACAGCTTCTTCTGAGAGGTGAAGCATGTTTCTGTGTAGGAGGTGAACAGCAACCGCATACAGTGTAAAGATGTACGATGCGCCTCCAAAATTGACATACAGTGCACACACGTTGCCAGGGCAGATTACATTCCTGCTGAGGCTACATTCACATTTCTAAAAGATGGCTAAAGGCAATGATTTACGTAAGAATCACATGTAAAAGACACAAAGAAACAGCTCTATAGGTGTACAGATATATTTCTCTAGTGTGCTGACTTCTGGCTAATCAATTCAACGCATGTTTGACTTTAGATAAGGTACAGTTATTGAAGATGTCTCTGTTACAACACTCTAAGTCTGATGAAGGTATTTCTGTAAACTCAAGTCCCTCGAGGCTCCGCTTTGGCCTGAGTGGTGTTTTCATTGTATCTGCTGCCACTGGGGTCTGCATCTAAGAAACAGTGGATTCCTTTTCATTGTTTTGAAGAGAATGTGCAAATTGATCTGCCTGCAAACAAAAGGCTGAAGATTCAGTGCAGCCCTTGCTGGGCAGATTAAGTAATATCAAAATCTGTACGGATTTAAACGTTGTAAATCTTAATTAAAAAAAACAATGAGATCATTATGTTTGAATAACCCTGATGGCACTCTTGGCAATCGATCTTATGTAAAAAAAAACTTTGGCGTGATCTTTGACAGCTCCTTCAAGTTTGAAACAAACGAGCTCACTTATCAAAACTAACTTCTGTAACCAATGCAAATACCTTCCTCTGTCCTAAAACCTTTGAAAAAGTTATTCATGTCTTTACTACCACTCAGACAGACTAATATAATTCTTTGTAAAGAATGGCATACAGCAGTCTTCTTTTCTGTGTCTGCAGCTGACACAAAAGGCTTTTCTAACAGGATCATATAACTCTAGTGTTGGCCTCCATCCACTGCCTTTCAGGATTCATTTTTAGGATTTTATTGTTTATTTGTTAAGTTTTAAATGGGTTTGCACCACCTTATTTAGTAAAACTCCTGCATCATCACACCTTGGTTGAAGCACTGAGGTTCGACCAACCACATGCTTACGTATATTCTGAGATCTGAGTACAAAAGTAGAGGCAATCGAGCCTTTGCAGTGGCTGCTCTAAATCTGTATAACCGTTAACGTTTCCATGAGAAAACTGCTCAGACGTTAGGAACTGTTATATTGCTCTTCAAGACTCTATTCTTCTTGTTAGTATTCACTTATTATGTTCAACCAACAAACCACATTGAGTTAGGGGAATTAGTTTATCCTCTACAGTCAAAGCTAATTTCAACTACCAGTCTAAAGCACCTGGAATTGTCCAGGCATGTTAAGATAGAGGAGAGGAGATGATATCCTGAACTCACTGTGAAGGAAAATCAAGTTATGAAGCCAGTTTCATTGAGTTACTGCAACTTGAATTCAG
>NW_007577797.1:470786-506875 GCF_000690725.1 Stegastes partitus
AGATCAAAATAATGTTTGCAACTCTAAGGGTTTATCAAAAACAGTGAATTAGATGAATCTCGCCACTACACTTTTAATTACTGGGTGGGAACAGGTCCTTTAATTACTTTTTAAAGTGTAGAGCTTGACACTTGGACTTAATCCGTGATTGTGCTTTAGTTTTTGTTTTTCATTATTGTCTAATTCTGTTACATTCTCTTGTTCAGATTTGCCTTTTGGTCATTGTGTTTTATGGTTTGCCATTTTATTTGTAAAGTCTTTTAGCTTCAACTCTTGTATTTCAATTTGTCTAAATGTACTGATACTGACCATACAACCCTGTTTACATGACTTAAGCACTTACTTAGTACTTTAATAAGCCAAATGAACTGAAGAACTGAATGTCTAGAAGTGCCCTGCTGATGTAGTATTTTGGGATTATTCAAGACTTGTGGCTTTCATGTACACAAAATCAGAATTAGGGATTTGAACGACGTCTTTTGACTGTTTATCCTCGAGGAATCCAATCTGTTGCGATTGATTTTGATAGCACAGGCTCACGGATTGCAGTCTAGTGCAGAGCCTGTAGACTAATGTGGTTTTTAATGCTGGCACCCTAAGTGTGACTGTGACAACTAAATTACTCAGCAAAAAGACTGAAATGCAATATTACTTCTGTTTGAGCAGGCTGAGGGTTTTTAACAGGAGGACACTGGGTAGATCTACATGCACATCCTGGTTGTGAGTCTTATCATTTATCATTATTCTAACATGTTGATCGTCATTACAGTCTAAACCACAACAGTTTTTATTTTTACTGACAAACTCTCTTGTAACTTGAGGTGATAGGACACCCACACACACCACAGAGGTGTTTGCCTGCCATTTGTATTGGAGTACTCCAGCTGTCATATTTAGTTTTCTCAAAACCAGGATAAAGGCTTATCCAGGTTTCTGAGACCAGGATATGACTACTGACTTAATCCTCTTTATCCCCCATGGCACATCAAGGCCAAAATGAGCCCTCCATCAGTCCTTATCCTTGGCAAAATGCTCTGCTTCACCTCAGTTAAGGTCTATTTGGTTAGCTTGTCCATCACAGGTCTGTATTTTTTGGTCTGCCCTCTCTCATATCTGATTGTGCTCTTGTTGTTGGTTTTTCTGTATAATTCCAAGGTTTTGGTTTTGTACAGATTCCACATTGTTATGTCAGAATTTCACTGTGGAATACAGAAATCCATCAGCTTCGATGAAATTAGTTTTATACATCACTAAATTAAAAAAGCAAATCAATTCTGAATGAAACATAAACAAATGATTTCCTGTAATATAATGAGGAACACTTAATGGAAATATTTTTAAAAGGTTGATAGTCTCAAAAAAGCCACAGTGTGTCTGGAAACAAAATATTTAATCAGTTGCCACTCCAATTTCCAATTTTCCAACACAATAGCCCTTCATAACAACTACAGCATAATAATTCACGTGTTCCTGAAATTTCGTGCTGTTTGTTTCTGTCTGTACAAACTGTGTTCTCACCTTTAGTTTGGAAAAACAACAAATCTCTTGGTGAGTCGTGGATGTTTGACACTTTGCACTTCGAGCCTATTTGCCACAGAAGGAAAAGAAAACTTTCTTACAGTAAATCCTCCCACTCAATGCCTGTGTGTAATTTGTATATTTTATTTTATTTTATTCAGCTGTTTTTGCCTCAAGGCCAGCGGAGCACTACAGAAAGAAGCAAGGATATGTTGGTTAAATGTTTCTATCGTGTCTTCTTTCTAATCGCTTTGTGTTTACTTTCTAAGGACACAGCGGTCACAGTAACCTGCTGTGCTCCGTGTGCGCTTGCTGCCTCATCAAAATAAGACCAGTCTCACCCCCCTCTGTACTTACCCTTTAGCATAAACAGAAATGTCAGGGTTATTTTTTTGGTACAGCACATTTACACCAGCTGTGGCAAGACTTGATTGAAGCAAAAAGCAACGAAACAGCACCTGTCATTTATCTGTGAGTTAAAGCAGCAATTTGTTTAAAGAGCATCACATTTAGGGATATAGTGCTGCTTTTTATGTCAGCGTTTTAGGGTTGTGGGTCCAACCTGACTAAAAAGAGACTCTCTGCGCTCTCCAAACCTGGCCAATCCGATTGGCACACATAGGCTGAACGTGTTAATGACAGACAATAAAGATTAGAAAAGTTATTCTTTCTTTCTGGTGAAAATATTTGTAGCATTCCTGGATTTGTTAATGTAAGCTGATCTTACCATCTGGTCAAGGGGACACTGCTTGACCATCACTTTACAGGAACCTTAAAAAATCCCTGCTGCCACCTACATTTAAGGTAATATGTGGCAGGCCAGCAAAGCCAGAAGAGCGCAGGGATTGAGAAGTGAAGAAGTAGTAAAGATACAACATACTGTATATGATACAACAGCCTTTCTGCACTGTGTAAAACACCAATTAAAAGTTTTTAATATGCTGCACATTTAAACCAATGTTTATCGAACCAAGTGGTGTCAGAAAGGTGATAATTCTATTTTATGTTTAATAAAGAGACCATAGTGGGTGGTGGTGGTGGTGTACTGGACAACGTTATAGTCCTTCCTAATGTTTTGCCCTCATCAAGTGGCTCCTTGAACTTTACAACTCTGTTAGGTCTGTTTTTATTTTCTTTCTTCTAGAAGATAAGATAAGATAAGATAAGATAAGATAAGATAAGATAAGATAAGACAAGACAAGACAAGATAAGATAAGTCTTTATTTATCTCACGGTGGAGAAATTCACGTTGTTGTCAGCAGCTTTACACATAGCTTTCACACATACGCGACAGAAAAAATGTACATATAAATATAAGAAATAGTGCAAACAAGTATAAAAGTACACATAAAAGGAGAATAGTGCAAACAACGACATATTTAAAGTTCCTTCGTAATTATTCTACCCTGTTTACAATATATGGTTGAATACAGTACATGAACCATGCAGGGGGATTTTGTGTCAGCCTCTTCTTGAATAAGACTGTCCTCTCATAGGTTGTTTGTGTTTTTATAAATTGTAATAATTCATTGTTGAACTTCATTGTGATAGCGGCCTCGGGTGGCCATGGCGATGATCACAGCAGCAGATGAGGGGGTAAGGTGACTCTGTGATGACCACGTACGTTGTGGCACGGACTGTATATAACGACAGATGAGCCCTCTATGACGTCCCCCATAGGCTTCCTGAAGAGCGACTCTTAAGCTCAGCGGTTGTCGGCATCTTGGCAGTGCCTGACTTCTCTTAACTCCTGGTCCAAACTAAAATTAGCAAAGAGGTGGAGCATGAGTGGAGCTGAGGCAGGCCATGCAAATGTCTCTGAGTCACTGACTGTGTTGGAAGGGTACTGCTAAGTCTCTCAGAGCATCAACGACCTTTGCTATGCATAACTTAAAGCCTTAATTTAATTTAAATGGGGTGAGTTACAGACAAATACTTTTACAGTTATCAGGAACGAGGAAATTAGCTATAAAGACCAAAAAAGTCTTTTCATACCAGGCTATAAGCATGTTTATTTCTGCTGCAGTTGGGCATTTCAACAAGCAGGTATTTGGGGATTGACTCACTTTTGGAGCAGCTTCAATAGGCTACTCCAGGAACTGCAGTTTTTGGTATTTCCAAGTTGGCCCAGTTTTTCAGCCGTAGAGGTTGCCGCTTTGTAGGGAGGTGGTCAGGGTGGATGGATGGGTTGACAAATATGTCGACTCTAACATGGGAGACTGCTCTCTTTTAACAATATAATAATGGTTCTCTATATTAATCCAACCATGATTTCTTCCAGTCACCTGATGAGAGTTGTGTTCCTGAACTTAGCAGAGTCATTTTTGTACAAAACTTCACCAGAGGTGAAAAACATCCCTTACACACTTCCTGCCACTGGTGGGGTACTAATTTAGGAAACATTCCTATGGGGAGTATTCAGAGGATAGGGACAAACAACCTGCAAATATGGTCATTCAGGTTGAAGGACTTGCATTGTGAATCTGTTCAGACCTTGAGGAGATAGCAGGCCTCGAGTATCCAGGTACATCCCACTTTCGAGATCCAAGATTCATGTGCGCAAGAGGCAGACTCATGTATAATAAGTGCATGGGGTGCCTGTGTCTGTGTGTGGTAATGGAACCAGGACATACCAGCAACAACACAAAGAGTCACTGGCCTCAGGCAGTGGGCTCAACCCTCAGAGAGCCATCCCAATGACAGTACTGGGGGTCCATGGAGCTAATCAGACCCTTGGGACAAGCTCTCAGGCAACAGCTTTTGTTGTTGATACTTGGGGATTCTCTACACATAAGGACAAAGTGGGAAAAAGTCAGTCTGAAGGTCTTTCTCTCCCTCTGCTAATCGTCCACCTTTGGCTGCGTGCTGGGTCCAGGACAAGGCTGAATTAATGAACTGGTATACGTGGGTATATCAGGCTGAAGGCTTTCTCTTAATCGCAAATAGTCTCACTTCTCTGAACTGACGGTTTTAGTGTGTGATCGCATGCATGATGCAACATACTGTATGAGATGCTGAAACTAGTGGCTACCGTGTCCATCCATGTTCATCTGTGCTGACCAGCATAAAGGAAATATTGCTTAAAATTAAAAAGCTTCTGAACAGTTTTTGGATTGGGGCTTTCCAGAAACTGGACAATCATAACATGAAACAGCATCAAAACAAAACCCAGTCCCTTGAGACATCCTTTAAGGAAAGAGTTTCTGTTGTTGATGCTTGAAGATTCTTGACACACAGATACAGAAGAATACAGTTTTCTCCCTTGATCAACTGTATATTTGAGTGCTGAGTGTAGCAGTACATCATTATGTAGTATATATGCTAATATACGGCAGGTTTGCCAGTATATTGCTTCCAGAATGAGGCTTTGCATTTTATAACACCTTCAGTGTAAATGTATGTCTGGCAGAATGGAGAAAATACATAGAAAGCATCCGCGTATTTACTGAGTAATTATTGAATATTTGTTCATATAAATATGGCAATCACATACCTTATTATTATTCCATTCTGGAAATACTGATAATAATCCAAAGTTGTATCACTGAAACACATGAACCATAGCCTAATTTTAACAGATATTGTATGTATATTTCAGAGATACTGAAACGTGTCATGTCTGTCTGTGGTTTTGTAGACAGCTGTTGTATAGAAGGCTTTAAAAAAAAAAGAAAAAGAAGAAGAAGCATTTCAGATATGGGGGATTGATATAAGATCAGCAAGGGAAATATGGAATGGTGTCAGACGTTAACTGCCTCATGGATTCATCAATAATAATCCGTCATTAATTCACTTGCAAAAATCCTTTATTCATCAACGTATTCTCCTACAAGCATGAAGATGACTTCCTATCATGAATAATCGTAGAAATGGGTGATACGGATGAAATCCTCAGTCAAGTTATATGCACTCATATATCATGATTAAATGTGATTTAGCACATTTTTTGTTAATAAATACAATAACCACACAGGTATGCCTATTTAGGGTTAATCCAATTAACTGGACACCAGACATGTTGAAATACTTCATCACTTAAATGCTTATTGTTGCTCATAAAGGTAAAATACAGCCAGAAACAGCACATGAGAAGCTTCCTTGATATAAATGGCTTCGCAAAATCTGATGTCTAACAAATTTATATCATCTCCTGTACGTCTCGTTTAATTTTTCATGTAATATTCACCTTAATAAAATGTTTTACTTACTAAAAATGAAAACATATGTTGTGATTAGGGTTTTTTCACAGAGCTGAGAGATCATATATCCATGGCTAGTCCTCTCTGTGCAGTAATGTTCCTCACACCAGGATCTGATTGGAAACATTTCTGCCCAAGTCAGTCTGCAGAGATATGTTTTATGGAAATCAAATTGACTAACTGGATTCCCCCAAAGCCTCTCCAGTAATCTTGCCCTGAAGCTTCTGACATTCATGCAAAGGTGAAGACAAACTGACTTTGGTGATTGGTGCAATATTGCCCCGGGGGTTAGAGCAACTGCCAATCAGCGGTCTGGCAACATAGCTAGGATCCTGATCCCGACTTTTTCTGTCAAGTGTGTTATGTTCACATGAAGCAGCAGCAGAAGAAGAAGCGTGAGGCTTAAGACCGAAAGAGACAGAACACATGCATTATGTGCCAAATCAAAGCATATTCTACATTATATTTCATTGTGTTCAGCATGGAAGTCTTAGAAAAGATATTCATACACTCATTATACAAAAGTGCAAATGGAAAAGTGCTGCAGAACATGCCCAAAGACATGCGGTTAATAATGTAGGTCAAGGATAGAATGGAGTAACTGACACATGGAAATGGCCTTAAAGAAATTCTTGCGCTGTACACATCTTTTCTTGTTTGTGGCAATTAAAATAAGTACTTTGATTGAAGCTGTCTGCACCCCCGTGCTTCCTGCACTCAAATACTAATGAAAGGTTTTTTTAAACTCTTTGAATGTGTTCAGGTGAAGAAAGCTTACAACATGTAGTGCATGTACACAAACATGGAAGAGACACAGAAGTGTGGTTGTAAAGATGAAAATCACTAGTTTTTTTTCATTTCTACAAAGAACACAAAGGAAGAACTATACATCTATTATATTTTAGTTTTTTTTATGATTTATTTCAACGTTATCATGTTTAGGTAGTTGTGAGTTTTTTGGTTAAAGTGTTTTAGAAGTGTGGAAAAAAATGAAACACAAAACAGGGCAAACTGCCAAATGTGCCACTGGCAGTGTTCGTCTTAAAAACAGAATAAAGATATCGCAGAACAAAGTTCAGATCATGCATCACATCCTCTGAGACCAATTATCTGTTTTTCCTTCTTAACCACGCAACGTTCAATTTCCCCTTGTTTCCAAACAAGCACAATACATTGTGTGAGGAGATGAGTGGGTTATTGTGTGAAGCACCACCTAAGTTTCTGTTCTGAAATGCAATATTTATGAAATGCTGACAGTAAATACACACAAACACACACATACACACACACACATACAAAAGATGTATTTGAATATTTTCACACCCTGAAGGTGGGACAGTATGTAACTGGTGATAAAGAAAGTCCTTGTTTGCAAAGAGCATGAGTAACGCTGTTGACTCAGTCGTGGATGACACATGCATACCTCTTCACTATGCCCCTTTCTTTCTTCACATCAGCAGTGTGTACCAATTACTCCTGAGTTGTGAAAAGTTGTGAAAAAGTAAGGCAAGTACATTGCAAGGTCTTAAATCAGTGCTCGACAGCTCAGGTGTTTTGCTTGTCTGCCACTGTGAATTGTACCTCTGGGAGACCAAATGACACCCTTTACCCTCCTTCCACCGTCGACCTTGAGTAGGAAAACCAGAGAAGGGATTGGGATTGGCTCCAGCCCAAACCTGAATAGTCATCTGTCCTCCCCAATCAGTCAAGCTGTCTCTCTTAAAAGTGTGTGAAAACATGCAGGTGTAAAACACAGGTGTCAGTGTATATAACAAAAGAGAGGCTGATCTTGCCAAAAATTCAAAGAAGCCTCTGCCCTTGTTGGATGCACCATTCCCAGAGAGATAAATGTAAAGCCATTTGTTTCTGAAGACGTGTTGAGATTTAAAGTAACGGTTATGCTGGCCGTCAGTGGCGCTGGATGATAAGTTTTAAAATGTGATAATGCACGGATGTAGGTAGCAATTTGAGGCTGGGCAAAAGAGCACAGTCACAATGTTCAGTTCAGCTCGGACTTCACTTGAATCCACACGCATTCACAGATTATCTACCAACCATTCAAATCAAAATGAAAGCATTTATGCACAATTTCTCAGTGTATGGGCCATTCCATATGATTATTTTTACTTCTGTATTGATTTACCACAGACAATATCACTAACTTTGCAGCTCCCCTCTGCTCTAAAGACTGTTTTACTGTCTTTCAGCTCATTGCTTTGGTACAGACTGTAAACATAATGTTCAGTCTCACCACTCCTGCATGGTTTCCTGATGCAAAAACATTCACACTACAGGAGAACATTTAGCAGCTGAAGAACTTTGCTTCAGGAGTTGTTAGAGGAGCTGACAGAGTCAAAAATGAATAGCAATAGTTAAATTAACTTAGTTTAAATCTAAATTACCAGATGTTCTTTACCATGCTCAACTCTTCCCACCCACTGATCTTCCATCTTATTTCTTTTAATGACCTGGTCCACCTGCTTCCAACATCAAAACTCACACTAACCCTCTGAACCCCAAAACCCACTGCCAGGTTTGAAAGTCATTTTGTCTTTTTATAAAAATCCTCAAAATTACTTCATTCATTATAGCCAGAAACTGTAAAAACAGATTTTCATCCTTCCAACAGTCCTTGAACTACTCATCTGTGATGAGGCTTTCTGTTGTGAAACCTACCCTAAAATTGTGATGTTTCATCAAATCACTTTATTTTACAGGACTCATATAAAAGTTCAACCAACATAACTAACCCTATTCTGTAAAAAATAAAAATAAAATTCTGCACTCCTCGGCCATTACTGCAGCTGCAACCAAAATTCAGAGACTATTTGACTGAACTGGACTGAACTACAGACTGTCTTTACACAGAGCAAATGGGAGACAAGTATGCCCTCCAATTTACACTGGTAAAAAAAAATCTTTAGTATGTCAAGTATGACTTTTTAGTACTGGCAACACTTCTGGACATTTGGAAAAATTCTGATTTTTTAATTTTTTCTGAAACAAACCATCAAATAAATTCAAAATGTTAAATGATATATGGCACTATAGCTATGTCATACTGCACAGAGGAAATGTCTGAGTTCTTTCTGCTTTTAGCCATGGTTGTGCTGTTTCCACAGAGGCACAGTAAAAAAAAAAAAAAGAGCTTACAGTCTGTGAAAATGTGACAAGAGCAGAAAATGCCAAAACTGCTTAGACTTTATAGGATGAAGAGTCAAACTGCACATAGCCATCACCAATTTTACAATCATTATTATTGATTTTTATTAATACTTTATCAACTTGATATTGTGATTAACATCTCCAGTATATGCAACAATTTAACAAAAAGAATACCTTTAGATTACATTGGATTTAGTACTTAGCATGGGGTTTGCTAAAAGAGAGAACAGTAGTGCACCTTCTTACTAACTGCAAAACATATTTGGCCTCTTCCTTAATAAGAAATATTAAAGCTGCCATGAAAATTACTGATGAGACTCTTCTCTGCTTTGATAGCACTCTGGATGCAAATTCAAGATGCTCATCTAGCTGCTTTTCGAGTCTATCCAGAGAAATGATACTCACAGAACCCAGAACAGAATGCAGCACACAGAACAGATGTGAGGCTAAATCACATGAGGTCCACAGGTAATTCCAGTAGAGCGATAGTGGGCCCATATTTTGAGGCAAACATCTACAGTGTTTGGTCCGTTTGCATATCTCTTGAATTTTTTGATCACTGTTTGTCTATCTGACCCCAGTGGCCATGCGGATACATGGTGCTTTGTATGAATAACAGAATCCAAATAGTTTGGCCTCCTCTCTGCAGGGATGTGCAGCACAGAGTACCTCTGTGTGCCGTTATTAAAAAAAGAGAAAATAAAGAATAACGAAGTAAACAAAACTAAATTATGACATCTCGTGTCTTTTGGAGTTGTCACACTTCATCTCGCCAAAGTAATCACCATAAATTTCTGCACATATTCACACTTGGTTTGATCCACATGCTTCCAGCTGAGCACCTGTATGTTTAATTCATAGTCTTGTGGATAACTAAAAAGTCTTTTTTTCTTTTTGACTACAGCTGGTTATACAAAGACAATGATGCCACATTTTCTCAGTAGACTGGAAATATGCTAAGCAAAAGGCTGTTTGTGCATATGAAAGCTTTATCAGAGTCTAAACAATCCAGAGCCACAAATTAGCAACTGAATGATGCAGGTGACACATTGTTTTCTGATTTCTGTGTGCCATTTTGCCTTTAATTGAAAGAAATAAAGAGTAGACAGGCGACAGCAGACATTCAGAGAAAATTTTAAATTGAAAAATTCACAGCTTGAAACCTTGAACAGAAACACAAAAGGATGAAACTAGATGTAACGCATTCATAATTAAGCCTCTCTCTGTTGCCCAGGGTCAAGACGTACTCAAACATTCATAAACAGAATTATATTAAAATACTAACTACACTGTAACATATTTATCACTGTAATGACGCATTCACAATAAACACAGCTACTGTTTGCTACAGTAAATTGTATGCCGTTGTCTGCATATTAAACATCGTATGAGGAAAGCACAGCCGTTGCATGTTTTGACAGCTACCAAGACATGTCACGACCAAGCAGGCCTGAAAAATTAAGCCCACACAGAAACGCTAACAACAGCAGTTCCTTAAACAACCACAAGGGGCTGGCACCAAAAGTGAGTCAATCCTCTCAGACCTCAATTTTAAAATGTTCAACTTTACAGTAGAAAAAAAACATCTTTTCAGCCTGGTGTAACAAACAGTTTTGGTCTCTATAGCTCATTTTCCTGTTCATGTCAACTGTTCAACTGCTGAATTTTTATATAACTCAGGTATTTGAATTTTAGGCTTAAAGTTATTCGTAATTAGGAGTGAGGCTACTTTCGAGTGTTAGGTGGGTGCTGTTAAAAGACAATCCGTAACCGGGAGACATTTGCAAGACCAACCTCTGCTTCGTTCATGCTCCACCTCTTGTTCATTTTTGGACTAGCCAGGAGCAGAGGCTATTTGATCTAATATTTGAGGGCACCTGTGGCTTGTTGTTTAGTTTATGAGATCACTTTTCCTACAGTACAACTATAACTGACCACACAATCGAATGTAAATCGTTCCATCATGTTAAGAACATTACCGGCTAAACATCTAGTTAAGTAGGAATAAACAATACGAGGACATAGTATTTTGTAATTAGTGTGGCATTAAGCATTACCGTAGGCAAATGAGCACAAGTAGTGTGTTTTGAGAGACTTCATTACTTGCATCAATCAAATGAGCCCCAAGCACACCCATAGGCTAAGGTATAAAAACATAGCTACAGTTCATTTCTCCATGTTGTGTAAGTTTAGCAGGGAATTGGTAATGTTTCTATACAAATGAGGAAGCCATCTCTGAACATGTTGTGCTCCCTTTTCATCTATTTGGGGTTAGACAGGTAGAAAAAAATGTGTTCACTATACCACTTAAAGGCCAGCAGCACCTACAGACAACTTATACAATTGTTTTGTACTGAATCCATGAGGTGATGTTGTTAATCTATATACCTTACGTGTTAATGCAACTTTGACCATTCCATTAGATTTCACTGGCCTGCTTGTTTGACGCTTTAATAATAATTCAATCTTCAAGCACTTATAAAAAACTAATATGAATTCCAACTGTGAATATTCCAGTCCCTAACTTGGAGGAAAAAAAGCGTCGGCGTACTGCTTCAGGGTGTTCTTGTGGCACAACACCAATGGTGGGAAGTTAGGCAGAGTCAAGACGATAACAGCCTCCACACCGAGATTCAAAACAACTCTTCAGGAAACCTACAGGCAACGTCACCAAGCGTTCATAAGCACAGACTGTATGAAGAGATTCTCAATCATGTAGACATTTCTAACTCGTCATTATCAGAGTTGTATTTGTAGTAGTTGCTGCTGGACTTTGGTGGTGGTTTTATTGGAACATACCCAAACACAGTGGGAAGTTTCAAATTCTCCAGAAGTCCTGTGCTTTGTCCACCCACAGTGCTCGACACATCTCAAGAATATTAAGATCAACATAGTGCTACAGCCAGATCTGTAAGTAAATGAAATATCCTGAAAAAAGTGTGAGGTCACAACATTTCAGAAATATTCACAGGAACCCTGTGTGCTTTTCTGTTTTCGACATGCAGGGGCAACGCGACCATCTGCAGCAGACTAATGCATACCGATTTCAGTATAATTAGAAGTGCTCGTCTGCATTGGTCTGTGCACACAAAGGCAGAGAGCATGAACCGGCCCTTAAGTCTACTGGTGTAGAATAAAAACACTCAGTTATTTGGATTTTAATTACCTTGACTGACAGACTTTGCTTGACATGAGGTTTTATTTGTTTGGTTTTAGTGTAATTATGCATTATCAGGTGCCACATTGAATATAGAAAAATTCCAAGTTCCCTACTTGAAAGTACAATACACTTATTCAAAATTATCATGAATATTAAACGCAATTTAAGTCAGAAACAGTGAAATCCACTAACACAGAATCCAGTGTAAATCTTAACACACATCATGTGTACATTATCAGTCAGTGTCCCATGAGAACAGTGTAAAAAATCTATGTAGTATTGCAGTGAATATAAACAAAGTGATCTGGTAATATTGGTGTCAAAAGTCTTCCTTATTAAGAAATAATAACGCATACACAATAACCTTGAGAGAGCCTAACATGACAATCAGCCGGAGTGATGGATGAAGTCGACTGTGGAGGAAGTGCACAGAATAACTGCATTTCCCACCAGCTGAAGTTATTTGCTCTCGCATTCACTCGGTTATTCAGTGAGTCAGTGAGAGGAGCTGAGTCTTAAATCAATCCATTAGATCCATCCATCATCTCGGTATCTCAGTGGGAGACAAACACTGATGGATTTGCTCACATCGACTGGCATTCCACCTTAAAAATGGGGCTTGCTCCTGTGTCTTCCATATGCCCCAGAGTGAACACTGCATGTGTGTGTCTGTATGAGACAGACAGAGGGGGAAAAAAAAAAAAAAAAAAGTATCTTTGGTTTTAACTGTTTGCAGAAGTGTGTGCCTCCATCAGAGAATTTTCCACTTCATTAGTCCTGGCATGACAAGGCATGAGAATAAATGTTTAAAAATGTTTTTGAAAGAAACACAAGACTGGCACACTGCACACAACAGCAGTGAAAGCCGATCACGAATCACTCATTGCGTTCCTTTGACTTGTTGACGTAGAGTACATGACAACATGCCAGATCTTGTTAGTTTTTCCTTTAAGTGAACAACTTTTGACAGATTGGATTAGAAATTGTGTGATCTGTGAGTGAGGTGATGGAAACCCCTTTCTTTCTAAGTTAAATTCACTGAAGCTGATATTCGAAAACAAATATTTAGTGAGTTTAAAAAAAACACACATTTACTGTACAGAACATGCATTGACAAATGATACCTTTTGGTATACATTATGTTTAGGTTATTCAACATCTAAGGGATATTCAAATTCCACCAAAAGCTCATTTTTCATTTTTAGGGTGAGAAAACTTTTCTTTGCTGTCACCTCAAATAAAGGCTTCAGAATTTAATAAAATAAAGTTCAAAGATAGATAAGACAGCACAACAACAACCTCACAAGTTTAGTGACAGCGCTAATGAGAAGTTAAAAATAAAGACTGAACAAGAAAGCAAATAACTTCTTTTCAGCAGCAGCCTTTTTAAACAGTTTCACTACCTGTGCGAATTGCTCCAAGCTTTCCACAAGTGTAAACAGACGAAATGATTAAAAGCATGTTTGACACAGAGATAAAAGAGAGCTAAAACCTAATTATGACAGGTACCTGACAAGGTACTAAAACATGCAAGAGTCATGAGTGAGTAATATGTTGAGCAGCCAATCAAGAAGGGAAAATAAACTACTAGTATACAAAAGCATACTAGTATAGCAGTGTGGCAATAGAGGCGACGCTGAGATATGAGAGGTGGAGAAATGGAGTCCAGCAAGTGCTTTTGTTCTACAGCTGTAACTTTCTTGCTAGAACCTATTTAAGTTTGACAGAAGGACTGTTTCTTCATCTGATAAAATTTGCAGACTCACAAGTTTAGTGTGAAAGTTCACAGTTCCCTGCACAAGAAAATGATCAACGCCTGCCACTGACTTTAAGCTGTACTTGGTACCCACTTATGGATTTTAACAAGCCCTTCAGATATCCACCTCTATCATCCAGGAAAAATCCAGAGAAAATCTGTAAATGCCAAATGTACTTAGATATTAACACTGTATTTTCTAAAAAAAAAAACATCAAAAAGCAATGTTTAATCAACAAAAAAAATACAATATGAACACTACACAGTCTGTATGCGCGACATCGAGGTGGCAGCATCTGGTGTGTGTGATGGAAAGAAACATCTGTATAATTTATGGACAATCTATAGACGCTGACATGTGTCATGTCACAGGGCCACGAACGTTGCCCAAGCAACCGCCCTCCCTGGCAGAGCTGGCCGTCCGGAGGGAAAACTGTTTTATTATTGCTTTTGTGGCTGCATTAATACAGGCAGCCCATAATTACTAAAGTGAGACCAAAATAAATCTTCATAACAAACTTTTTGATAAGTTTGCTTCTGGGACACAGAGATAGAGCAGCTCAGTCATTTAAACTCAGACCTCAGGTCTAAATCTGAGTCACAGCATTTCATCTCAATGACACTGGCACAATGTATATATGAGTATAAGCTATACATGCATACGCACACATGATGGTATACATTAACACAACACACATACACATGACTGCAAATCTTGCACAATGTGCACTGTACTTTAGTTTCACACACTGTTCATTTCTTACTATTCGTGACAGTGTTTTTTCTTCCAGTTTTCAGGAAAGTATTTTATAATGTCTTATTATTTTTGCACAGCCTTGTGGAACAGTCACTTTGCATTTCACAGCCTGTACTGACAAACAAAAACACTTCAATCTTAAAGAAACAAAACAACCAGCAACAACAACGAAATAAACTAAAAACAAACAACAATGAAAAACAGTCAACCAACCACCAACTAATGCTCTACGCTCCTTGTCATGTGTCCCTGCAGCATCCAAACTAGTGTTGCTGAAGTTGAGTGAGTCGTTTGAGGTAGCAGAAATGATTACTGGCACTTTGTAATTTTACCTCATGTTTGTTGTGTTTAGTTACAAACAATGAACTTTAATAAAACGTACAAATGTGTAAATAAAGTCTAGCAGGGCAACAAAGAAAAGTGGCTGGAAATCCAGGGAGAAGAGATAACTCCAAAGCCCCCCCCCCAAAAAAAATAGACTTCCAAGGGAAAACAAAGATAAATCCGAAAAGCTATTTAATGACGAAGGAAACAAAAGCACCTCGGATAAAAAGACGGCTTATGGGGAAAAATGCAGACAGGTAGCCTGGATGGGTGAACTGGGGCGGACAACCAAAGTACACAGGAAGGTAAACAGGGAGGGAAAAGGAGGATGGACGGGTAGCTACAGGAAGTAAAGACACAACTACATATTTACACAGAGGCTGACTGGAAGATGAGACTTGGGTGAAACCAAAAAAGTCATGGCACACAATCAGAGACAGATAAAATCAAAGACTGTCAATATGACGCTGCCACATGAACCAGTCTTAGTTAGCTGGTTAGCCAGCTAACACACAAGCAGATATGTACAAGAAAATAACATCATGACAAGATCATGTGTATATGTTAGCTTTTAAGGACTGAATTAAAAGCTATTTTTTTAGCTGATAGCTATGTACTTGAACGTGCGTTATTCAGAGTCCAGTTGTTCAAAACGTTTATTTTGGATTAAATTGATCCCATGTTTTGCTATCCAGGATCAGACAATCCATGTTATTTTTGGGCCCCTTTTTTAAAGCCACATCAGGTTGGATCCCCCTGATCCAGATAGACACTCAGAAAATCTGAAGCCTGTACTACAAAGCAGAATTTGGGATAAGCGAGGTAACTGCTGTGGTTCATATCAGATGACATCACTGTGGTAACTTGTGCTGAACACCTAACCTGCTCTGGAGCAGGCTATAGTGGAGAAAACACACCAACTCATAATAAAACAGCCGTCTGACTAATTAGTTCTCTTGAAAAGTACATCACCAATTGTGATGGAAGATCACTCGGGCTCAGTGTGAGGACAGTGAGAGGGGAAGGTGGAGTTTTTCAGCTGCAAGTGATTTTAAAACCATTTAAAAGTTCTATATGCTTTATGAGGCAACATAATCCTGAAACAGAAGCTGATTAATACACGACAGCCTTAAAACTTACTTGTTGACGTTACAAGATTTGCAATAAGGCAAACAAACAAATATACATCATTTACAAATACGTGCTGGATATCTGAACCCACGTTTTAAATCATAAACAAGACAAATGGCTGATAGTTAACAAAATGAAGAACTTTTAGAGTTCTTTTCTATTTGTCGAGAGGCCAGCTTTTTTAAAGCTCTGCTTTTAAGTGGCGCAATTATTTCTGATTATCTCTGATTGTGTCATTGTAATTACTAGACAGTGATAAAATTAAATATGTTGTGCATTTACTTGTTTCTTGCTTTCCTGTACTGAAAGGGTTCATAGCCAGGTGTAACTTTGAACAAATGAAGCATAAAATTTAAACAACTGTATATACAGACCACTGTATGATACACAATTATCTGATCAGTTTAAAAGTTCTGTTACATTTCGTTTCTGAAATTCAGCCTGAATCCACTCTTCTGCTGGCATTAGGATAATCCAGACTGTTTTGGATCACATGCATCCCCGTATGTTTGAAAAACATATACAGAAGATCTGATCCGAGTCAGAACAAAGACTGGATCACATGATCCAATCAGATTTTAGAATCTCCCTTTTATCTTTTGAACAAAACATTTTCAAGATTCCAGTCAGATTACTTCTGAATAACTCGACTCAGGTATTGATGAATTCTTAACAATCAAGCAGATGTAGCCTTATTTTTCATTATGAGATGATAACTTGACATGTAACGTGTGATCTCTTGATGTAATGTTAAGTTAGGCAATGCTTCCAAAAGAAGGGGGCTTCAACAGACAGAGAGAAAGTTAAAGGAGGCAGCTAAAGGGAACAAATGTGCCCTTTTTACAAGTTTTCAGGCCACTCAAATGTTAAGTGTGTGATTCCATTCTACACTACGCAGGTCTAGTCGTGCACAGGTTCTCTCTAATAGAAGGTAATTGTGGCTATAACTTCTGTGCAATATCCCTAGTTCAGGAGAGGTGTGTCTGAGGTAAACTGTAGCAAATTCACATTCATATGTCCTCAGTATGAATATGTTAGCATTGTGACTTATGGAAAGGCTATTAAGAAATGTAATTAGTTAATATAATGCGACATACAGTACTACATTGGTCATTTATTGTAAAATTGTGGAAGTAAGCCAGCTGGCTGTGGTATTACCATAACCTGTTGGTCTTTTACAGTGTGCTGGATCTCATTCTGATCACTGTAAGACAGCTGTAAGGCCTAAAATATTCATATACTCTGTTCCTAACCAGACAATAAGTAGCAGCACAAAAATAGAAACAAGCCACCGGTCCATTGTCCCGCCACCTTGCACTATAAAATGTCAAGAGCTGAATTAACCAGTGTCACTGGTATCCAGCTCAGTGTTTAATTACAGTATGCTATACAATAAACTAAAATAGTACATTAAACAAATAAAAAAAAATCAAGTACACCCTTACTCCTAAATATATGGTGTGCATTGATGTGTCCTGGCATTTGAATCAGCAACATCATAAATTTACATTATAGCATGCATACCACTATCAGATTTTTAGTTTCTCAACATGGCTTGCAGGCTTTATCAAGTTGATCATACTCTGATTCAGTCCTCATCAGTTACATTCTACTGGACTGATGGGATGAAGAGGCAAACTTCAGAGAGTCACCTCCCTGACATGCTGTAAGGAGGAGCTGTGAAAGGAACCAGCGTTAATGTGAACAGTGGAACATCTGTTGTACCACATGAGCTGCTGTCAGCACTCCGGTCAGATGGTAATCAGGTGCTACTGTTTGGCTATTATCTAAAAAGTATCGCGTTCAAAATCCCCACTTCATTCTTTCATCTAAAGGGCTAAAGTTTTAGTATCAACTCTTGACATTAAGAATTATCTTTCAAGATAAATATGTATTAAATCTGAAATGAAATGCACCACATATTTACTGTTACCCTATACTTTTTCCACATTGATTTGTTTCTCCTCACTTGTCCAGCAAATAACACATGTGACCTTTTCACTGCTCACTTGTATGCAGAGCAGGTGGCTATAAGAAGTATCTGAATCCAAGACCCATGATAGAACAGCTGTTACTAGTAGGAGATGTAAACTGAGCCAGAGTACTCAAGCCCAGGCTTTGAAGGAAGGATAAGGATCAGTCAGCAATGAGACCTCTGCCTATTGCCTCTGCATATCTAACTTTCATCAGTCTTTGTTGGGCAGCAGCTGCAGTGGAAAAATTGACTTGGTACTCACTTGAACCGATATGCGACACTGGAAATCCATGCTGCCACCAGACGAGACGCACGGAGGACCAGATGAGGCACAGCAGTGATTTTCTGTAAACACACATCAAATAAATATGAAAAGAAATATTTTTCAGTCAGCAATTATGCAGCATAATTTGAAATACTAACTTATAATAACTTATGAAAATAGCACGCAATGCAAATGGGACAATGGCTAAATGCACTGAAAGAGAATTTTAATCTAAAAAAAAATTCCAGTCACAATTTCACTCTTTTATCAGACTTTAGAGTGTCATAATGGTTGAGTCAGACCAGACCATAAGTATTAGTCATTCAGGCATCCCATGACTAATGGTGTAGTTTTGAAGCCGTGCCATCACAATGCTGCAAACCCTTATGGCACAAAGGAAAATCCAGCACTTGATGTAATCGAGGCAACAGAACAGGATTCTGTGGATGCCAGTGGCCTCAACATTGTCTCTCATCCGTAACAGAAATGCTGCAACCAAATGCATCTCGCCTGTAAATAAAACGGTAGACCTTAACTCTAAGAGATGAATCTGTAAAATATATGTCCTTGCAGCTTGTTATCCAGTGTATCCATAGTAAAATAACAGGATACTTCCCTGGTATCTAATGGCTGTTTGTCTAATGTATGTTTTAAAAAAATGTACTTCTGCAACTCATATCAATTGTGTATCTATTGTGGAAAATAGGACTTTGCTATTTTATGGTTTTGTAATTTTACGCTTTACCAACAGTGAAAATACACGCCTCTCTGTTATTTAATGATATGTCTACAGTGTAGAAACTACAAATGTTGGAAAAGTACATACAAATATACTGGCAACTCATTACCCAGACTCTTCCCCATAATTGTGTCAACAGAAAATAAGACATTTTCTGTATTTTAATTTATTTTTTTTTTAATTATTTAACCGCAAATCTGGAACACAAATTTTAAAAAATTAAATAAATTTTAAAAACTATAGTAGAAAAATAGGACAAAATCCGGTATAATGGTTCACCTACAGTGAAAATACACGCCTCTCTGTTATTTAATGATATGTCTACAGTGTAGAAACTACAAATGTTGGAAAAGTACATACAAATATACTGACAACTCATTACCCAGACTCTTCCCCATAATTGTATGTGTCAACAGAAAATAAGACATTTTCTGTATTTTAATGGTTTATCTTTAGTTTAAAAAAGGACATTTTTAAATTATTTAACCGCAAATCTGGAACACAAATTTTAAAAAATTAAATAAATAAAACAAACTATAGTAGAAAAACAGGACAATATCCAGCATAATGGTTCACCTACAGTGAAAATACACTTACTGGTATTTAATGGTATACAGTATGACAAATGCAAATGTTAAGTAAATCCATAAAATAACAAAAATGTGCTGGCAGTTCATGACACAGACTTTGCTCCAAACATAAAAGGATTACACTTTGGTACGCAGTGTGTCCAAGTTAAAAAACACTTTAAAATAAAAATAAAAAAATTGTACTCTAATGATGTATTTATTTTGTTTAAAACATTACATGTTTCTGTTATTTCATCATATATCTATACTAAAAACATATAAACACACATTTGCTATGATCATATTTTGCTATTGATGCTGGGTGGATCTGGTTTACCTCCAGTGGAAATACAAGTCACTTTCTGTTATTTAATGGTAAATCTATAGCATAAAGGAAATGCTAAATTAATCCATAAAATATCGACAATGTGCTGGCAGCTCATTACCCAGACTTTGTCCTGTGACTAAACAATAGCAATGTAATATATGACTCATATACAGTGAATAAAAATTACAAATAAAACAATAAAGACAGACAGGACAACAATTACATCAAATAATAATGCAATTCAAGACTGGAATAGACTGCTGAATTTTGTACTATGGCCAATTCCTGTTAATACACATGTATTATAGTAGATGAATATTAAAAAAAGGTAAATAAATGACATATATATTCATACAAGGTGATTGAGGATATACTCCCCTAACAAGTTCAAGTAATCGCTGAAACATAATAATGAGGCCGATATTTAATATAAGAGCGACACTGACGGGACTGATAAATGTAAGTGTATGGAACATTGGCTGGTCCAAGATGAAATGCATTGGTAGGGTGATTTGGTCTGCAGGATAGTGAGTGAGAGTGGAGCTTCAGGTGGGCATCTGTTGTTGTGGCAGATGAGAACTGCCAGAGGTGTCAGAAGCCACCGGCAATCTTCTTCCTCATGTGTTCCTAAACAAGGAGAGGGGCTGCTTCTCAAGAGGTAACCGAAGTGGCAACCTGCAGGGGAGAGATGTGTATTTTGCAGCCTGTCATTCAACAGTTGTTGCATGTAGGGCGGTAAGCCTATGGGGATGGTTACAGGTTTTAGACTTTAATTCTAACCCCAAGACACTCCTCAGTGCACTGCCTGTACTTCCTCTAATCACTCCCTGGACTCCCTGCCATTACCTTCTGTCATCAGACAAACTTGGCAGGTTTTGTTGGGAAGTGAGGAATTCACAGCACAAAGGACCAAAGGGTGCTCCAGCGAAACATCTGTTGAGATGGATTGGAGCTATAGTTTGTGTCAGACCCTGTCATCGGCAATTACAGCAAATTGCATCAGTGTGCTACTGTGCAATTGCTGATATAGACTACCTCCCTGGCATACTGCTTTGTGCCTGCTGAATGTTAATGGCAACGTATAGCATAACTGGCAGCTGACGGATGATGAATTTCAGGCAGCAGAGATGTTCCAGGGTTAACAGACTGATAAATACCTGGCTTAACTTGAACACTGTAATGCTGTTGGTTTCTGGGCAGTGCTCAGTTTTCTAAAGATGTAACATATCTCTGTAGTCAGATTTCTAAAAAAGCTCCATCCATCCATCCATTTTCTTCCACTTATCCAGGGTCAGGTTGCAGCTATAGCAGTTTAAACCAGGCTTTCAAGACGCCCCTCTCCCCAACAATGTATTCCAGCTTCTCATGAGGTGTCCCAAGGCATTCCCAGGCCGGATGAGATATATGATCCCTCCAGCAAGTTCTGGGTCCACACTGAGGTCTGCTCCCAATTGGACTTAAAAAATTAAATGCTAATTTAAAAACAAAAAAAATCACATATAACTAGAATTTTTCAATTATTTATAAGTATGACAGCTGACATTGACGAATCAAAATTGTTAATTCAATGTAAACGACAGTAATTATTGACATTTTGACAAAGAAAATGTTAACTGAATTTGCTTTCGGTGGACAATATTGTAGTGGTAAAGTGCTGAAGTATTGGTAATCTGTCAAAATACAGTTTTAAAACTATACATCATCAATTAAAATTAAAGCAAGAAAATATATAAGTTGTGGAAAACTGCTGTATTAACAGGAAATGGTTATTTTTCTGTTATTTTTCAGTATCTTTTGTGCACTAGCTGCTTAAAAATTCACTTTTTTTTTGCATTTTTTACACAATATTGGCAAGTGGTTGTAAACGGAGTAACGGGCATTTACAGAGTTTGAAGGGTGGTATTGTCTCTTTCTCCTCGTCATTGTTCTCCTTTTCCAGTTCTTTCTGCAGCTCCGTCTCTTCCTCCTGCAGTGCCTCCTTCTGCTCTTCATTTTTCAGTCTGAGGATCTCCTTCTTCCTCATGCTGAGCTGCTCCTTCAGCAGATCCAGCTCTTCTTCCTTCACCTTGATGGACTTGGTGAAACTCTGTCTCTCAGCCTTCAGCAGTTCTTTAAGATCTCTCAGCAGAATCTCCCCTTCTCCTCGAGTACATCCTTGATGCTGACAGGAGTTGCACCTTAGTTGCAATTTCTCGCTGACCTTCTTCTTTTCGTCCAGAAGCACTCTGATGTTTACATCTAGGTTTTTGTTGTGCTCCTGCACCTGCTTGTTTTCAGTCCTAGATGCATCCAAGGCTTTTTGAAGCTGAGAGTTGGTTGGATTGGTTGCAGGAACCACTCTGGTGAGAACTGCTGACACATACTTGTCTGCATCTTGGATAAATTCTTGGAGTAATTGTAGACCAACAAAAACACACTACACAACTTGTTTTTGGAGTGTCTGCAGTACGTGGTAGTTCGTGCAGAGGTTGGTTGTTGTCAGTTGTAGACTGTGGTCCTGGGATGACGGTGCGGCGTAGATGCGTGTCTCCAGTAGATAGTAGCTGCTGTTACCATCAGATTGCTACATCACAAATGTGATTTCTTACAATTAAGTGAACGTGATCGACTGCAGTACTGACAGTTAAAATGTGCTCCACTCATAGAAAACAGCCCATGTAGATAAAATCACTTAGTCATAAGTCAGGCAAATCCGACATTACAACACCTTATTTCATTCTTTTCCAACTAATTGTTTGTCTGACACCTAAGTGAGCTGCAGCCGCCTGCATGTGAGGTATTTGGAGAAAGCAGTATAGTAGCATCTATCAATAAGCAGATGTTCACGAAGTGTGAGCAGTTTATAGGAATATCAGAGAAAGAGCACTGACAAAAAGAAAATATTTTCAGAGTAAAACATTTTACAAATATCAAGTCTTGAATCACTGATAATCTTAATATCGATGGAAAAGAAGGTTTTGCAAAGACAGCTACTTAACAAAGTAACTATTTTCATTTTACACAATATGCAAATAAACTGTAACTTCCCTATAATAATCATAATCCTTTCTTCAGATGACATTTATTACATATAGGTAACAATGTTTTGAGAAACCGTTCATATTTTGATGTTATTTTCTGACAGTATTTTATTTCTTAATAGATTTTTGAGGCCCTTAAAAACCCCACTCAGGAGTCCTGTGCAAAATATGTTGGTAGGATGAGGGTTACATTTATAACAGTATTGGAATATTGTAAATAATTACATCAATGTCATAGTGTTGTTGAAACATTTATATAGTATTCAGTAATCTAGTGTCTCCCATTCATAATTCATTTATCGTTAAACAGTGTTTAATAGACTGAACACACCTTTCTGGCAGGTCTATGCTAAGCACATTTTGTAGTAATATTAATAATTATTGACAAAAATGGTGTATGCGTCTATGTTAATTATTATCACTACTGACTGAGTATAAAGTGATCATTATAACTGATGTTGATCTGCACACTGTAAATGCCTGACTTTTAGCATTAAGGCTTATTGGCTCTCTCGGATCGCGTAACTTTAAAACATGTTTTGCAGACAGGCTTTGCATCTTTATCTGAGCTGTACCTTCCTGTTGCTTACTTACGTGAAATAATTCCATGTTTCACTTCATGTGTCTAACTTGTCCACAAGCTGTGGACGGTTGGCAGCAGCACTTGGATGTGCAGTCATGTTTTGGGGCTCTGAAAGCTGCTGTAGAGAAAAAGCAGTTGTTACGCCCACTTTGCCTGTAGGAAGGCACAGCTGCAAACACACACACTGTTACACATCCACGTCAATGATAAGAAGTTCTGCTCCTAGCAAACACTGCTGATCAGTCAACGTATCGATACAACTAAAACATTTTTAACAGCCAGAAATTGCGGTATTTTTTCAGCATCACTATTCCATGCAACAGCAGCGGTTTAAAGTCCTCTTTTCAGATGAAAGTAAATTTTGCATTATATTTGGAAATCAAGGTCTTGGAGTCTGGAGGAAGAGTGGAGAGGCACAGAATCCGAGGTGTTTGAAGTCCAGTGTGAAGGTTCTGCAGTCTGTGATGATTTGTGGTGTCGTGTCATCAGCTGGCATTGGTCCACTGTGTTTTATCCAAAGTCAACACAGCGTCTACCAGGAGGGTTTAGAGCACTTCATGCTTACATCTGCTGACAAGCTTTACGGAGACGCAGATTTCCTTTTCCAGCAGCAGCTGCCCACCGAGGCAAGACTAACACCAAATGGTTTGACGGTCAGAATATCACTGTGCTTGATTGGCCAGCCAGCACACCTGACCTAAAACCCCCCAAAGAACCTCCAGTACCACAGGCTGATCGCCTCCATGAGTAATTTGTTGTAAAAGAGCCTCAACCAAGTTCTAGATGTATAAATACATGTTAAAATAAAGGATTGTAAACCATTTTTATGATTGATTTGAGGAAATGTTCTAATAATCAGAGATACTGGATGTCTGATTTTCATGAGCGATAACCCATAATCATCAGAAATCAAACAAAAGAGGCTTGAAATATTGCAACTGAATAATTAAAACAAATAAAAATAAACTTGTGTTGAATTAGGGATCAATTTGATTGATGATCTGATCCATTTTGATATAACTTCACATGAGCTTTGACTGCAGACACAAAATCATGTCCTTTCTCAAAACTGCTTCTCACCATTTTTACCAAAATTGTGCTTTATCAGGGCTCCAGCAACTTTCTCACTGGCAGCACTGGTGTTACCAGCTGAGCTGTCGTTGTAAAACCTAGTCTTGCATTGATGTAAAGATTGTCAGTGATTCAAGACTTAATATTTGTAAAATATTTTCATTTGAAAATATACTCCTTCTGTCAACACTTTCTGTGATATCAGTCCTATAAACTGCTTACACTAAAACTTCTCATTTCCTGAACATCTGCTTATTGATAGACGCTACTATTTACTGATGTTCCCCAAACACCTCACATGCAGGTAGCTGGCGTTCACTTAAGCAGGTGTGAGACCAACAGCCAATCCAACCAACTCTGAGCTTCAAAAAGCCTTGCATGAATCCAAGGCTGAAAACAAGCAGGTGCAGGAGCACAACAAAAACCTAGATGTAAACATCAGAGTGCTTCTGGATGAAAAGAAGAAGGTCAGCGAAAAATTGCAACTAAAGCGCAACTCCTGTCAGCATCAAGAATGCACTCGAGGAGAAGAGGGAGATTCTGCTGAGAGATCTTAAAGAACTGCTGAAGGCTGAGAGACAGAGTTTCACCAAGTCCATCAAGGCGAAGGAAGAAGAGCTGGATCTGCTGAAGAAGCAGCTCAGCATGAGGAAGAAGGAGATCCTCAGACTGAAAAATGAAGAGCAGAAGGAGGCACTGCAGGAGGAAGAGACGGAGCTGCAGAAAGAACTGGAAAAGGAGAACAATGACGAGGAGAAAGAGACGGTTCTGGAACAGAAGGACAAAGAAAAAAAAGAGAAGGTAGAGAACGAGAATGAAGATTTGGAGCAGGAATACATCAACCTGTAGGAGGAAAAAGAAACCCTGGAGGGGGAGAAACAAGCCCTCCATTAAAACACAAAGGACTGGACCTCTTTAGGTATTTCTGAAGGCTCAAGCCAGGACAGCAAGAAGAGAAAATTAGTGAAAAAGAAAAGAGAGAAAAGGCAGAGAAGAAGCTGAAGAAGAAACAAAAACAGGAGAAAGCAGAGAAAGAAAAGGAGAAGTTGAAGAAAAAGGGCTGCTGGAGCTGGTTGCACTGAAGAAGTTTGCCTGAGCAGCAAGGTGGAGGAGGCTGCTGGTTGTTCAGCTCCAGACAGCAGGAGCTCCCTCTGCCTCCTCCACTTCTCCACCTTCACTCCAGACATCCTTTCTTCCACCTTTACTTCTCCACCTCCCCCTCCATTACTATCCGTCATGACCACTCCTCCATCCACCATCCCTCCTTTTCTCCATGCTCCCTCCACACCCTTGTCTCCCCGCATCACCTCTCTCCTTTATCTCCCCAAACCTCACTCCCTTCTCTCCACAGCCCCCCTTCACCCGCTTCCCTCTCGTTTACTCCCCTCTACCCTTCTTTAACACTTTCACCCTCTCTTCCCTCTCTATTACCCTTCTCTAACTTTCCTTTCACCCCCTCTTTTTCTCACCTATCTCTTCCTCCCTCCAGGGAAGCACGGAGGCTCAGTGATCAGCTGCATCCTCACACCAACGCCTCCACCTCCTCTCTGTGTGGAGTTTTGTGTTCTCCCTGTGTTTGCATGGGTTTTCCCTTGAGCTCTGGTTTCCTTCCACAACCCCAAAAATCACAAACTTTAGGTTAATTGGAAACTGGAAACTGTCACCAAATTAATTGAAGTGACTTAAAAAAAATACAAATAATAAAAATCTAATAAACATAATTAATTGTATTTCTGCATGTTGGTGCTTCACTGAACAAACATGAAATATAAGTGCACCACATTTGACCTGTTGTTTCACAAACACTGGTGGTTCTAATTTAACAGAACTAAAGCTTAGAAGGTTATTTATTATTGGGCGTGATATATATGGAGGAATCATGTAATTGTGGTTTCAAACCAGAAATGTATTAATATCAGGTGTTAACACTGGGAGCTGCTACATTGTTTAACCAGAACTACTTCCACTTTCAGGGTTTTCCCTGAACTCAAGGTTAATACTGTAAATATATTTCTACAATTAGTGACAGTTAACAGAAAAAAGTGCTTGTTCTGTAATTTTACATACATGTATTTGTTAAATGAGGGACATCTGATACAATTGTGAGGTTTTACAACAAAAACATGTAATAAATGTTTTTCCATAGGTGTAAAATTTCCATATGCATTTCTCAAAAATACAGTTTTTTTTTTATCAACATATGTACATTTTTTACACATGTAAGTGTCCTTCACAAAACATGAACTTCTGTAAAATTAAGGTTAAACATTTAATTGTGAAAAATCACTGTATTAGCATGAGATTATTTTCCATCGTTTTACAATTCTTTTTTTCGTCCTAGTTTGTATTTTTTGCAGTGTGAGAAACTCAGGGACCCTGTTTCAAACTTCAACAACATTTTTTGTTGTAAATGTGAGACCACGATCATCCCACTTATTGTAAAAAAGAAAAGCTTTGATGGGGAACTGAGCATAAAATGGGTAGGGATTAAGAAGCAGTCAACTGTAAAGTTGTATGTTAAGTTTTGTCTGTTTGTACTTGAAGTGAAAATACGAGGGTGCTTCATAAAGTACTCAGCCTCACCTGATAACCATGGGTGTAAGCCTTATATCACTGTTCCATAAAAAATTAAATCTTTGAAGTAATTAAAGCAGGGGTGGGCAATCCTGGTCCTCGAGGGCCACAATCCTGCATGTTTTAGATGTGTCCCTCTTCCAACACACCTGATTCAAATGATCAGGATCATTACCAGGCTTCTGCAGAGCTTGATGATGAGCTGCTGATTTGAATCAGGTGTGTTGGAAGAGAGAAAAATCTAAAACATCCAGGATTGTGGCCCTCGAGGACCAGGATTGCCCACCCCTGAATTAAAGAGACAATAAGAGGAAAGCTTCGAGCTAACGCCACATAGAACAGGTGGCCAAAGCAGCCAAATGTGGCTTTGAGCTGCTGGCCCAAGAGCCTGACTAACCCGACCTGGCATCATGTGATTTTCATCCGTTTCCCAAACTGAAATCCCACGTGCGTAGTGGCCATTTTCAGAGTGATGATAAAGTCAAACATGCTGTTGAGGAAAATCTAGAGGCTCAAGATGTCTTCTGCAAAGGAATCGCGAAGCTTGAACATCGGTAGACTGAGTGCACTGAAGTTTAAAGAGACCAAAGTTGAAAACTAATGCAAGAACAATCTTTCTTCTGTGACATTTTCTGGTGAGGTTGAAAACTTCTTGAAGTACCCTTGCATAAATATCAAAAGATTTACAGAGTTACTTTCGCATGCAAAGATTGTTCCTTCATGATTTACTTTCTTTCAGTGCCATTTGCTCTCTTCTCAATGTGCCACCATTCCATCAACTATGCTTTTATCAGTGCTTCCACAGCAGAGCTTTCCCTGCTGCAATGACCTCCCAGTTTGCCTTTCCTTGTTCCACAGCACTGCATTAACCAATCCAGTTTGCCACCGCGCCTGAATTGGTTTAATTAAATCCAGGGGCCTTAACGCCGTCATGAATTTCAAAGAGTGCAGGGATGCGTGCACGCATATGCCAAAAACCTACACCAGCATGGTCCTGCCAACTAAACGTTTGATCGTCATTAGTTGATATTCATGTGGTGCACACTAGAGGTCCTAAAATTGAATCTCATATTCTTTAATATTCCTATGTTCATCAGCATGAATATTAATCATAGAATTTAAATCATGAGATGATTTGTCTCTAATGGACTGTACAACGCATCTTTATCAGTTTTCTTAATTCCTTTTCTCCTCTCAGGTGCTTATAGGCAGACACGAGACTACGTAATTAATTCACTTAGTGTATAGAAGACAAGGCAATCAGTCAATGTGAAAGACACAGCAAGATTAATTCAGGTTTTTTATATTGATGGCTGCCGGTTTAATATTAGATACATTAATGAAATTGTTCATAAGCACTGAGAAAGCTACAGTTTAATAAATGACCGCAGCATAAAAGGGAGTGCATATATTATTTCTATAATACTGCTCTTCAAAACACCAGGGAGGAATATTTATGCATGTTATACTGGAAACTAAGCCTCACTTAATACTAGAGTGCAAGTAGCTCTGTGTTTGTTGTGTAATCTTCTGCATGCATCTCTTGCATCCTTTAGAAGTTTCATCCCTCTCTAGTCTGAATTGTTGGGAAAGAGAAGGAAAATGCACATAGTACTGCTCAGATGATGCTTAATGATGTGCAACACCACATTATTGCTGCTGTTTTACCAGAGTTTACATTAAGTCTTGTGGCAACCTCCTGGGGAGGAGCACTACCTTGTTTTTATTAGACTGATCTCTGATGCAGAGAGCACCTTTATTTATAAACGCACTATATTGAGCCATATATGTCTCTACGTAATGTCAAAGCAAAGCTGCTGGTGACATTTTTGAAATTCCCTACCAAAAAATATCAGGGCAGGAGAAACACAGTACAACATATTGGTTTTCCACTGAAATAAACTATAATACCATTATGAAAATGCTTTGCATCAATGCTGTGCATATTGTGGGGTGGGTCTTAAGTAAAGAGCAGCTGAGATGAGGTTGATCTATGGGATATGCTTGGAGAACCACCATGTGTCAACCACGTGGTAGTGTGTAGTTTCTCCCCTAAGAATCCAGTCTTTGATGTGTGCTCTAATTAACCTACCACCAGTCTTTGATCAGTAATTTTCATGGAGACCACATGTTCTTTTGCTGACTGATACGACAACTATTGACAGCTTGTGTTGTAGATAGCAGGGTCATAGTCATTCTGTCTGTTATAATCTGTTCCTGCCACCTATTTTACATAAAATGAATAATGATTTAATTAAATATGTTATTATTGTTAAAGAAAACCAGTCTTAAAATGTGAATTATGTCACAACATCTCCAGCAATATATAATCCTGATTGCCTGGTCAATCACTTTTACTATGGACTAACAACATCAAAGCAAAATAACTTAACAAATACTGCCCTACATGAACTGCTAGACTGTAGCTTTAAATAGGAATCAGTGGGCAGAACATTCAAACCTCAACATTTAAACATTGCTTGTGACATTGCTGTAGTTCAAACTGAAATATTTTAACAGTTGGATAAATTGCCATAAAATGTACACAAACATTTAGGGTCCCCAGAGGCTGTTTTTAATGTTGTATCGCCATGAGGTTTGTCTGCCATATTGGTCATCATTTAAATATCTTGAAAATAACAGAATATGTTGTCATGAAATTACTCCTCACAGCATAAACTGTAATCATTTAAGGTTTCATTTAATGCCATCATCTGGTCAGAAATGTATTCTGTCTCATACTTTGTGATCACACACCTACAAACCAACGACACTACAATGAGCCTGAGCTTTACTTTTTTGGTCAGTGGCAAATGTTAGCATGTTAATGTCACCACTTCAGTTTCAGAGAGTGGCATGGAAAGAATGGCAGGACTAAAATAAAATGTTAGTTTGTATTTAAATAAAAAGCTACATCAACAACAGAGAACAAAAACGAACAGTATCTTGCAATATGGTCTCCTAATTTTAATCTATTTTGTGTGTTTTTTGTTTTGTGTCTTTGGGAATTTAAATCTTACAGTAAGACAAGACGATTTTGAATTTCACTTTTGCATGTACAAATTGAAATTATGACATGCTGATACTAAAATTATATCTGTTAAAATACGAATTACTATGATCAATATGGAAAAACATATAAGTTCTGCAAAGCAACACAGAAAGAAATCTGCTTGAAATTCATATGCACTTCTGTGAAAGAAAAAAAGGAAGCAAACTAAATTATTCTAGTTCTCCCCTTCCATAATTCAAAATGAACTATTATCTGCAACCATTTTTATTAAACTTTGACTTATTATTATCATAAGCAGCAGCATAGCAGCATGTTACTTTTCAGAGCCAAAGCTTAGCATGCTTCTCTGGGGATTTTATATCTACAGATCCTATCAGTACCAAACCCTTGCAGAGCCAAGCCCCGATGACCAAGCTTATTAATAGACAGTCATCTCAACTACTGGCCAATAAACTGCTTTTCTCCAAACATATGATGGCATGTGCCAAGTGACTGCACAAAGAGAATGTGGGATGACAAAAATGCATACCGTTTGGTAGTAGCAGATACAAAATCTGAGAGGAGAATGAGAAACTAAAAAATACAACACACTGACTATGACTGAAACAAGGAACATATTCAGGCATCCCCTGATCTTAATAGTATCAGTGTTTGATGCAACAACTTGCAGACTAATATTTTCTGGCATGCATTTTAAACTGTATGTAACGCAGACATGAGATGATGTATAGCTAATGTTTAGGGGCTGCACTGCATACGTCCACCCACTGGTGTGATATGTGCATCTTGTTTTGATGTGTACACAGCATAATGTTGACGTTAGCCATTAATAAAAAATGGCACCATCTGCTCCCTGCCTGTGCCAGTGCGCTGTGCAGGGTATCTGTCTACTTCAGCACTGTAATGATGGACAGCTATTCAATAATCAACCACAGAATGAGAGCATGTGGGCCAGAACCAGAAGGGGCTTTCTCCTACCGCGAGCAATACATTGACACATTATGCTTCTGCAAGATATTACTTGACCCGCATGCGATCAATAGCATCATGGGAGCAGGCCTCTAACATCCACTTCTGGTCTGCTAGGTTTAACTTAGACTCCAATTTCTCAACACAGCGGTTAATTGATTAGCCATAATATGCTAAACAGATACACGCCTGTGTTGTTGTTTTGAAAAGGATTTGGGGCTGAGATTCATTTGAAGAATTGACTGAACTTAAGTGCAGCTATCAGCATATATTGCTCCATCAGCACAGACATCGCCACAGTAAATCGCTTCGAATAAACTCATAACTGGTGGCCTTATTGAGAATGAATGTGTTCATCTAAACCTCAAAATACTAAAGTCACAGAACATGGAAAAGGAATGATTTATACATACAATGTGTGCATAATAAGCTTTCTTTTCCCCACATATGAAATTTAAAAGAGAAAAGCAGCAAAATCAGTCACTCTGGTGTATATTTTCATGAATTTTACTGGGTGCAGAAAAACCTGTTTTGCTCAGTCGGCATCATGAGTGATGCTATGTCATCAACTTGCTGCCACACAATCCAGATGAAACTGATTAGCCCAGTTTAAACTCTTTACAATATCTGACAATCTTTTCAAAAATGTTGTGCTCCTGATGTTGATGTAAAAATATAAACTTCTAAATACATTCTAATCATGTAAAGAGAAATTTCCTGGAGTCTCAACACCAGCTGAATGTTTTGTTTGTGCTGACCTTCAGGGGTGTAACTTCTCGTCTCGCAGCAGTGATGTAAAATTGTGGCCCAAGGTCTGCCAATACACAATGGCTGTTAGGTGTCAGGAGAGGACCGAAATGCAAACACAAAGAGCAGGTTTCAAAATGCAAAGCAAGTCATGATAATTAGCCGGTACAAAAATAACAAAAGTGTAGAAGTATTAATTATTAACAAAAAAAACCAAAAAAGAATGGGAACTAAAGTATGGAGAACAAACTGAAACAAGAAATTGCAGTTTAAAAAAATGAATAAAAAAAGGGATGAAAGAAAGCTAAATTCACAAAGGAGAGAAAGATGAGGAACATGGAATGAAGTCAGGCAGGACTAAATACAGGTAAAACAAGCGAAAACACACCATGACAGAGGATTTCAAACAAACTAAATTTAAAGCCAGAACACTGACATCATGAGGCTGATGCAGTAAACACAGTAAACTTTAGGAGCTAAATGTACCGCTGTTTTCAAGTTTACCGTCATTTCCAGACTATAAGTCACTACTTTTTTAACACGCTTTGAACATTGCTTAAACAATGATGCGGCTAATTTATGGATTTTTACGCTTTTTACAAATTTGCCTCGAGACGAAAGTGACATTGAGAGCGACAACGAAAGAGAGACAGAGGAAGTGTGTGAGGAAGGAATTCTGAGGCTGAAGAAGACGACTTTAGTGGTTTTAGTGAGCAGGAGGAAGACGAAGACAGCGATCAGTGACTTTTCTTGGTAGGCTACTGTATTTTTTATTTTTTTAACCAGCTGTGTTACAGGCACTGTTCAGAAAAAAAACATCTACAGCATGTATTTGTGTATGTTACCGGTAAATGTTTAATTAAAAGTTTTAAAAAAATCTTTCTGTGTAACATCTTTCTGTGTAAATATCTCATGTTACAACGTGGACACCTGCGGCTTAAAGACAAGTACGGCCTATATATGTACAAATTTGCTTTTCTTTTCAAAGTTAGTGGGTGCGGCTTATTTTCAGGTGCCCTCAACAGTCCACAAATTACACTACATGGTCCCATTTAGTATTGGTGTTAAATTAACTCTTGCCATAGTGATAAAATTAGTCAATTTAACTTTAAATATATGAAAAAAATTCACACCCGCCAACACTGCATAGTGTCTGTAGTTAACACTACAGGTGTTGATTTGATATGTTTTAGTGCTTACTTTTTTTACTCTTCTGCTGTGACAACTTAGCTCTCAATGAGTCAAATTCACAAGCTTGGTGAAAATGTACTAAATTATTATCATTCCATTTACACGAGGCTAAAATAACTCTGACAAGTGCTGATGCTACACACTACCTCAGCAATAACTGACTGTTCTGCAGTGAAAAAAAATAGCTCTGATGGAGTAAAATTCTAAAACACATTTACACTGTATATTTTTACTGAACTTTAACACCATTTGGAAAAATAAATGTCAGCAGTGTTATTTTTTAGACTTTGCAGTGTCAAAACATCTCTCAACTTAAAATGCTTTTTCCAAGTAAACCAATGAGTGTGTAAAAAATGATAGCCACGAAGAATTTATTAGGTATGTTGGGGCCAAAATATTATATAATATATTACAATATATCTGCATAAAAATAGCAATATCATACAGCACCCAGGGTAGAATATGTGTAAAGACACTTAACAATTTCACTGTAATAATACACTTACCTCCAAATGATGATCGTCTGTCTTTAGCAGTGAATCTCTGGATAATGTTGATCCTCCAGGCCAAGTAACCGCTGCGACTCTTTTCATTATAATAAGGTTCCTAAGTGGATGAAAGATAAAAAAAAAAAAAACTGACACTGTTAATTTAAGATGTGGTTATTTAACATTTAACGGTAACATACCATACATACAGGCAAGGATGGGATTGGCGGGATTCAAATAGTTTCAGTGTGTATTTTGTTTTACCACAGTCGTTACTGTGTGAAACTTATACAGCTGTCTTCAGTCTAGAGTGTGGATCACTAAGGCAGGGGAATAAGGCCACAGTTCCTTTGGCATACATTTCTTTCAGCTGTCATGGTGGTGATGTACTGTAAGGTTGAGAAAGAAAGGACTCAGTCAGCTTCCCTGGATCACATTCATTCTAATAATTATTAAGTTGACAAGGCTTGAAAATATAAATGGCATATTACCCATCTTTCTCCGTCAAGTCAGCTGCTAGCATAGTTGTCATTTTACTTCCGGTTTCATCCACTAAGAAATGGATTCCATCAACTTCAACACATAATACAAAACTAGTCATGAGATAGAAATGTAACCACTGTAGTTCAAATTAAACCACTATCAAAAGCATGTCATGTCGTGACTTTAACTATCGTACTTAATTAATGCAATACACGATATTCATCAATGCAATTCAAGCCTCTGCAGTTCTAAGAGGACCGATTCAAAGTCCTCACACAGAAGCAAAGAAGAATGCAAAGGTGTTATTTGACCTGCTTAACTTCTGCATACAGCCTCTGGCGTTTTCAGGGTGGGTTATCTGAAATGATGACTGTATCCTGCATCAGATGAATCAAGAGATGATCGCTGGGACTTCTCACAAGAAGAGTCTGTGGAAATGCTGGGACACAAGCAAAAAAACATGTTAAAGAAGATGCTGGAATGTCTCCTGATTCTAAATTAGTCTTCACTGAAACTTATAATGATTTATCATTTTTGTTAAATGAAGAAACTGTATTTTTTCAAAGAGATTAATACACGCTCAAATTAAATAAAATGACGGGCTATCCCCAGAAATGCATTTTAAGTTATACACTGACTTAAAAAAAAGAGTGTGTGATTACCAAGGCAAACAACAGATAATATTTTAATCAAATTATACAGTGTTTACCATCTCTGTGAAACAAACAATTATCAGTTCCAACAAAAATACATTACCAAGTATTCCAGTGGTTTAAATTGAAAGGGGTAAAGTCTGTTACTGCAAGAAATTGTGTTGGGTTTTTTTTTTTTTTGCTTTGCTTTTTTATCTGCAGTCAAAAATACTGTCACATCTGCCTATTATAAATTTCAAACATCACCAAGTTTTTTTTGGAGCAGCATCTCCCTGTCCAGTCAACACATGTGATTTCTTATAGTAAGTATTGTATGGGTAACTTTATTCCAATGAAAAGAAAATAAGATTAAGACAATTTAATGTCTTTCATGAAGCAAATTATTTGTCAAAAATTATGTTTACCATAACTCAAAACAGTTAAACTGTCCGTAGGTGTGAGTGTGCTTGGTTGTCTGTCTCTAAGTGTAGCCCTGTGATAGACTGGTGACCTGTCCAGGGTCCCCTGCCTTCACCCTAAGTCGGCTGGGATAGGCTCCAGCCCCCCAGTAACCCTAGTGAGGATTAAGCAGTGTACAGATTAGGGGTGTCGAACTCCGGTCCTCGAGGGCCGCAATCCTGCATGTTTTAGATGTTTCCCTCTTCCAACACACCTGATTCAAATGATCAGCTCATTATCAAGCTTTGCAGAAGCCTGATAACGATTCCTGATCATTTGAATCAGGTGTGTTGGAAGAGGGAAACATCTTAAACTTGCAGGATTGCGGCCCTCGAGGACCGGAGTTCGACACCCCTGGTATAGATGATGGATGGATGGATAACTCAAAATACTCAAAATACGTATTTATTGAGACACATGATACGGTCGGTAATATCCTGTCAATTCTGGAAAACTCTGGAGTATTCAGAGACACTATTTGACTGCTTGACAAGTTCAATACAGCAGCTTCATCTGTTGACCATCTTAAAAAGGTGGATTGCTTATCAATGGGTACTTTTATGTAAAAAGCTTGTGCCAAACAGCTGAACATGAAACACAGCTGAAGCATGCATGCAGTGACCTAAGTCTGCTGAGTGTGATGTAGAGCTACAGCTCGTTCACACAATCACACTCAGGTTTTTCTCCCTTCTTTCAGGAAATGTATGTAAAGTAGCAGCAAACACACACAAACTCCCAAGACGACCTCTAAGTAATTTCCTTTAGTTTTAATCGTTTTGCTGCCGGTACTATAAGACGCAAAGTGGCTCCCCTCGAGCTTCAAATTGTGCCTGACGGCCAGGACTACTGCTAACTAGCTCTGGTGAGCCACTGAGCATGGAGTCTCCTGAACTCAACTTACTCGACACCGAAATTAGTCGTCAGACAGCAAAAAACACACGTAGTGACAGTTAAACACTCTGGCTTGACATTT
>NW_007577797.1:507202-624400 GCF_000690725.1 Stegastes partitus
TCGTTGCAATGTCAAATTACTGACTTAATTAGTGACCAGGAGAGATGTACCTGGCCAATGGCGTCATCTCCTTTGAACGCTGTGAACCCGGAAGACAGTGGGCGGGGCTTTTCAAAAATAACAGCGCGTGAAGGAAGCCCTTCACTCATTCTGATGTTAAACTAGTCCTACAAAGTCAGTGTTAAAATTCACTGAGTCCAATGTTGCACTAAATATGTCAGTAAACCAGCTATACAAATAAATAAATTCACATTTTCTCTGCGATATTTAGAGCTGTAATGGCAACAGTGCAAACAGTGGATGAAATCAGTTTCACATTGGCAGACTTTTTTGGAGTAAGCTGGCTCAACAAAACCTAAAACTCTTTTGATTATCAACGTTTTTTGTTAATCCAGGCTGTGCATTCCCATAAAAAAAAGGGCATTCAGTTCTTCCTATGACTTTCAATTTATACAAAACGGACTGATGAGATGTTTCCCACTTCGGTTAAAGGGAACAGATTGTGAGATAAATGCTGATAGAAAAGTGTTAATGGTATAAATTAGTATATATTTTTTTTACTCCTCAGTGCAATCTCTATGCCACTGCTTATTTTAATGCCACAGCTGCACACCAGAGCTGATAAACTCATTCAAACACAAGAAGTACATGTAGATCAGACACTGTCCCATAATGAAGAAGATGTGGAAATCGCTGTAGTTTTTTGACCAGCTCAAAGTGTAATTAGTGTTATTAATTAAATATTGTCTGCAAAAAATACCAATAGACAAGTCAAGTCAGTAATCTGTGTTTTATTTGGCATAATATGAGCAGATTTGGCAACAAACCATGAGCAAGTTTAAAAATATTTCTGCATTTTCTAAATCACCAACCTAATGGATGTAAGTTCCCTCAGCAATGTGACACATACAGTTTTTAGTACTGTATTTGCATCAGCTTCTCACAGCTGGTTAAATCTCGAGCTCTAAACTTAACCTAATCTGGAGCAGGTTGGCTCTGCAACATCTGTTACCATGGAGATCTAGCAGGTTCAGAGAGAGCCACCTTCTTGACAATGATAACTCTGACTTTGGCATACCTCACTAATCCACCAGTCTTGCTTCGTAGTACAGCCCTCAGGCCTCCAGTCAGACACTGAGGTGTCTTGTATCACCTTGTTTACTGCTTCCTAATGTATTGCCTATCTGTCTATTTCCCTGCCGTGGCCTTGTAGCACCTGTTTGTTTTTGTTTTTAGTTTAACTTTCCTCAATTTCATAATGACAAATTAGTTACAGGAAAATTGGAATAAAATCCATCTGTTGAATCAGATCCCTGAAAGCAGAAAGATTTGTCAGCACTGTTATTTTTGGTCCACATGTCACAGCTGCAATTTCATTCACATTCCCCCAAAACACTGTAGCAAAGCATAAAATATGTTAATTTAGTTTTCTGTATTTGCTTACAGCAGAAAATTGTCTTCATTAGCACCTGTGCTTGTCATGTTGTCAGTAGAGCTTATCTGTCAGGCTCTGATGGAAATCTCACATTCATATGTTAGTTACCAAAACTGACTTTTATATAAATGCAACAATGAGCAGAGTTATGCCACATTGGATCGGGTTTGGCTGCATATAGTTAGAATAAAGTTTCATAAGTCATGGCTTCTGCTAAACCACCTCCCCAGAGCTCACACATTTATACACAGTCACAGGGCTGTTGATTAAATGCTAAAAATCACTATGAATAATTACACTATTTGAAGAATTAAACTCTATTTAATGTTTCAGGGTTTTCCAAATTTACTTGTGTATGTGAAGGACACACATTAGCATTATTTGTCCATGCAGGAATTAACGTTATGTAAGAATAAAATAAGAAATCTCATCACAATATTCACACACAGAGGAAAACAGATTTTTAAAGACATATCAAGAAGTATTCTGTTCACTGTGGATCACTGGGGGAGAGAAAAAAATCCAGCTATAACATAAACACAAATGTGGCCTTTATGTTACATATAAGTTTCCCTTATAAATCAGTATTGTCAATGAAATCAGGAAATTATCACAAACAATCACAAAATTGCAAATCAAGGAATGTATGTTCACTCTATACAGCATTATGTGCCCTTTAAGGCAGCTATGACTAATACTTTGTCAGTTGAAAAGGTGACTATTAAAAGAAATGTCTGTACGGAAGGACATGAAGTGCATTTAATGTCCACATCATGCATGTCTCCATGTCAGACAGGATCAAGAAGGGGGAACTACTTTCTGTCTTCCTTCTAGTCTCTGTTCCTCCCTCCAGTCTTTATTTCAGGCTAATGGCACATGGAGGTTAAGGACCATTAGTCGGCTCCCTGGACTATAGCTGCACCTATTTTAGTGCTACAGCGTAGCTTTCTTCAATTGGCCAACCCTACTTTATCACTGCTTACCCAAGACCTTTCCCAGAAGGTCAGGCTTTTCTAATGACTCGTGACTTGAGTCATGAGGAGAGGGGAAAAAGAGAATGGGGAAAATTGCCTGTTGAGAGAGACGGAGGAGAAAAAAAATGAAAAGCAAGGAAGGGGAGAAAAAACAAAGAGGACGAAGAAAAGGTTAGTGGTGGTGGAGAAGGATATATCACAGCGACAATAATGGGTCTGGTGTAGATACTGGTGGATAACTTGGGCTATTTAGAAGCCATTGAGAAGTTTGTTGACGAAATCTGGGAGGCACTCAGAAGGACATTTAATCCCAAACTGAGATTTCGACTTTCTGCACATCCAGACTTCTTGATCACACAGCTACTAACTCAATTTATTGAACCAAGACTGAGCCATGCTTTGATTTGTTTCCGACAGAACAATGATCGTCTTGACAGATAATGAGAGTAATGAGTTGCATTATGTTGTGAAATGAACCTTTGAAACCGAAAACAATAATCTGCCATCATTTTTGTTGCTGTTGTGGTATGATTTCTCATTGACTTATTCTCCATCACTGACTGACAGAGGGCGAAGAGTACATGCAAATGAGAATACTTAGATCTAGAAATTCAAGATGAATTTCTACTGTTTAAATTTTGCTCAGCCTCTAAATCCTCCACCTTGATTAAAATTGGCTGACCTGTGATTTAGTTGGATTCCTCTTCAATGAGCTTGACTGATTTATTACCAAGGAAATGTTTAGTACAATTCATACATGCTGACCTACTTAGAGTTGCTTTCCCCAGGTATTCTCCATTTTCACTGAGAGATGGCCAAAGGGCAACTCTTACAATTTTGCAATGTTGTGAGGAAAGAGTCATAATGAGGAGCAGAAGTAATGTTTATCTGGCTCAACTGAAAGGTGAAGTATTTACATTTAAAACATAGTTCCTCTGCATCTGAGGTGTCAGATCTGCCATATTTGCAAGTCCCTTGTTCTGCACCGTCCAGCTGAGATACACTGGGGTTCGCTCTCTTTCTACCCTGCTGACCAGCAGTTGATTTTTTTTTCCTCAGAACATCCCAGAGGGTGTTCATGGTGCAACTGTGTCAAGACTCAATTTAATGGCCAATAAAGTGATTTCACAGCATCACCTCTGCCCATTTAAACAGCATGGGTTGCTTTTAATTGTCAACAAGCAGGACATTTTACACTGTCTTTGTATGTTTTTATATATATTCTTGTGTTAAATTATTAACACATTGTATTGGTGGAAAGAACTGCCCATGCTGACTTACAGAAAATGAAATCCCTCTGTTACTATTAGTGTGTGCCAAACTTTTACAGAAGGATGGAAAACACTATAAAACTGCAACTGATTATGGTGGTTGGTAATTAATTCAAAGTCTATACCGAAGTATAAACTGTAGTTAAAGTAGCCCATGCTGGAGCAGAAATATTAGTTGAACAAAAAAATGCTGTGCCATATAAATCTAATATACTAACATTACATTTGACACCTGCAAGTATTTTTTTAATGGTTAATTAAATGTCTGAACTCTAAGCAGTTTGTGGGGTTTTTTTGTTGTTTGTTTGTTTTTTGTTTTTGTTTTTTGCTCCAGTGACATTTTTACTCACTGTGGGCTCATTTTTCACTGTGATATAAAGTCAGGTACCTCTATGGAAGCATTACAACAAGAACTCAAAAAATGTCTTGTGCAATATAAAAATGCAATAATATCATAAATCGTAAAAAAGAAATACAAAAATTATTTAAAAAAAATAAAAAAACAACAACAACAACTAAGGTTACATTTCCTTAATAATTTTATTTATAAAAATTGACACAATCTGTAATCAACATGTGCAGCTTTGTTCCAAGTGCCCATATGGAAAAACAATGCTGACTCTACATACATTTACCTCTTACATTTCTATTACTGTGCAGCTTGGAATTCAGGTCAGTTCAGCCAAAAAGTCCCTGAGTTTTTGTCCCATGCTTGAGTGATTTTACCATGGCTTCTCTGCTACATCGAGAAACACAGGGTTTGTTTTTGTTTGTTTCTTGTTTTTTTTTTTTTTTTTTACAGTATATAGCTGATGCAAAGAATTTATTTTTGGCATAATTTAGATTTGAACTCAGATTTGGTGAGTTTTTCAACAGAATTACAGGAAATAAAAGGTTAGTTCAAGGGTCAGAAAGTTGACAACCCAAGGACTCTTACTGGTTTTATGATTTCTGGCTCTGACAAATAGTGTTATTTTGGCAATTTAAAAAAACAAAACAAAACAAAAAAACCCCCCAAAAAACATGCTTTTCAAACCTCTGGTATGTTTTAGGGCTGAAGTATATTTTAGCACATGTTGTGAGACATATATATATTTTCATATACAGTACCAACATCACTACATTACAAGCTGAGACTGATAAAAGTTTCTACAGAGTTCCTGTGTCTGCACCTCAACAGTTCAGAGCTGCACAGGAGGCAAAACGGGGACAGACACAATATTAGACGGGTGGTTTTAATGTTGTGGCTGTTTGGTGCACATATTCCACGTGGGCAAGGTGAAGCTGGAGGACGAGGCAGGAGAGAAGGATGTCTGGTTTTCTCTGCCAAGCTTGCTGCCAGTGTGACACAGACCCAGATAATCACTGGAAAATAGAAGGATGGAAGGATGGATGGAAAATGGAATCTGTTACACAGAAAATAAGTAATGCTGGCCAGCTTTAGCTTATCAGCCATGAAGCATTGGACCACAATGTCTCATAACCCCTGCATTTGGGCATACAGGGCACAAATGGTTGAACAAATGGAAGACAGATAAGCAAAAAAAAAAAAAAAAAAAACGGTATATGAGAAAAGAAGATACAGTGTCATTGTCTGAATATTGCCTTCAGAGGTACAGTACGTACGTAGAGGCTTGATAATGTCACCCAGTGACTGGAAAGTAATTGCTTTCTAATGAATTTCAGTTTTCCCCTGAAACATCACCTGTTGCCTTTCTGGATGTGATAGCAAGTTGATGTGAAGACCTGCTCTCCTGAAATAATGGAAAAGCATTGGACACATAATTTTAACCAGCCTGTGGTTTTGCGGTGATGCAAGCCCCGGCTCGAATTATTTTTCTACATATTCCATGCCCCGCTCGACAGTTTTGGAGCATTATCATCAAAACAGAGGGCTACATTATGTGTGCTTTGGGGAAATGAAAATTGTGCATGTCGAGAATGTTATATCAGGTGTCTGTGCAGGAAAAATATTCCAACGGTAGGTGAAAGTTAAAAGTTTGAGATTTTAGGAGTGTATCTGTTGAGAGTATCTGAGTAGTATCGCTCTTGTATCAGCTCGTTCAACAAGCTCAGCTCTGCTTTGCCAGAAGACAGGAAACAGGGGAAAACTTAAACAGTTTTGAGGTATGTAGTGATGTAACATGTTAATAGTGACCTTACAGGTGCTGGCAGGAGCATTTTGTTTACTCCAAGTGGAATTAGTCTCCCTGTTTCTCCCTCTGCTGGCTGGAGCTTCATATTTACTGTACAAAAGTGAGAGCAGTAGCTTTTTCATCTAACATTTTTCAAGAATGCATATAAACGTATTTCTAAAATGTTGAATTATTCATTTAAGACAGCAAATATACACATGCATATGAAAACTGAATTTACCTTATGACCTCCTGCTCAATTTCAATTTCAATATATTCTAAAGAGTCAGACCAACATAAATGATAATGGACTGCACTTATCGTGCGTTTTAACCTTAGTGTTTTACAAAGTGCATTGCAGTGTTTCGCCTCTTTCACCCATTCACACTCATATGCAAATAATGGTGGAGTTGCCTTGCAAGGTGCTCGCCCGCCATCAGGAGCAACTTCGGGTTCAATGTTTTGTCCAAGAACTTTTCAGCATGTGAGGGAGACTGGGATCGAACCGCAAATACTGTGGTTAATAGACTACCTGCCCTTCCATAACCTGAGCCACAGCCACCCACAAAATAAGGAAACTGTGAGGGAAACAGTACAAATCCAACCACAATCTACATTTTTCAGTTGTGCTAGTTCAAAAGAACAGTGCAATGTGATAAAATTATGCTATATTATCAGAGAGATACCTTTAATACCTAATAACTGGCAGAAAGAAAGCTCCATATCATTTTTGCTCAACTTTTTCTTTTTGCAAAGGTTTTTTCTTTCCACAAAACATGCAGTACACTATTATAAAAACCTACATATTATATACTTAAAATTCTGTCTTTTATTTAAGAAACAGTGGGCTTTTGTTCAGCTTTTCATGAGCACAGGAAAGTTGGGAAATTGAGTTTATTACACTACATTACCCATACACAAGTGAAATAAAACTGGTATTACGATTTGGCCATTTGCTGTTATGCCCCGATTTGTTTCTGACCAGCTCTGCAGATTTGTAAGAAGTTCTGTATCTCACAGGGCTACAGCTGCACAAGTGTTATTTTGTTGGTCTGATTGTGGAATTGTTTATTTCTTTTCCTTCCCTCAGCCAGAGGGCAATGTAATGCACCCAATACTCCACACCCAGAAACTGATACAAAAACAATTCAGCAGAATCCAATACATGTGACGTGCACTGGTGCCTTAAACTACAAAATAAATCCAGCAGCTCGTGAAAGCATCAAATTGAAATACAAAACTCAAAAGGGAAACTTTGGCGAAGCACAAACATGAATGTCCGCACAACATCAAAGGAACTCGTATTTGAAAAAGTGATAACAGTGAATGATGTGTTTCTATTAAAGGAAACCAAGGAGAAGGACTTTCTCAGAATATGACAGCATGCCATGAAAATTACTAAACTTTAGAAGTAAACTATTTAGCCTTAGAACACCCTGTCTGTCCTTGTGAAGCGATGTTTGCACCAACAATGATGTGCCTGAATGGATCTGCGTGTGTGTGTGTGTGTGCGCTCATGTACTGAACACACATCATTTGTGCAATGATTTGGAAGAAAGCTGATTAAAGAGTGAATGAGGAAGTTGATTTCCACCCCACAGTGGGCCCACAATGTGCAGGATTAATCAGGCCCGGCTCCTATCCATGCAGGTTAATTAGGGTTAAATGATAATTAGGACACCATTAAAAAGGCAAACAATCACTGAGGACCCTTAATCCGCACAATGCTGCGCTGCTGTGGGGGGGTTTGTTTGTTTGTTGACGCTGTGTATATGGACAAAAGGTGTTTTTGTGTACCCGGCTCGCATGATCTGTCAAGGATGCTTGTGTGCACAGGCGCCAACATGTATGATTCTAGGAATGCATATGAATATGATGTTATCGGTTTTAATGTGTGTGTGATCTTCTTCTCATCACATACGGTGGATCCTCCACTATGGAGGCATGACTGGGAACCTGAGTGTGAACCTCACAGAGGGAACGTTGACTTTTCAGAGATGAAGGTCACGGCACACAGTGTAATTCTTTGTAATACTCTCTTAAAAATGATTTATCTATCAGTGAGTCGAAGTTGAGTTTTAAACACCTCATCAGCAGCCCAGGTATTCATAGAAAACATCTCCGTATATCGTCAACAAGCCCAGATATCCAGCATTCCGCATCATATTAACTGCTGCCGCACTGAAGTGTTCCTGAAAAAGTACCCCATAGTGAAAACAAAATTATGTCTAATACCCAGAATGCCTTGCACCATAACTGATGGGATGTAAATGTGTCAGGGCTGACCTGGAACATCCTCTTTGTCCCTTCTCAAATACAACAATTTGCTCCCATTTTGTGCTTGCAAATGTGACAAGAGATGTTGTAGGGAAAAAATTGGAATTGATTGGAGACTTGGCTAAAATGTCTCAGGTTGTGACCCCTGAAGCTCAAAAGCATTTTTCCATATTAGTATTCTGCACCTCGCAGCTCCTACCTGGCAGGCAAGGTTTCAGTGCATGCATTGAAACAATCTGCATTACTGTGCCGTTCCAGCTTCTTTTAGCTCATCTCATTATTTTACTTAATTACATTTCTTTTTTTAATAATCATTGTTATTGTTAATTTTATTGGTACTGGTTTTGCTTCATAGCAAGAAAGTCTAAGATTCAAACTTCCCAATCAATCTGTGTGTGGAGAATCAGCTGCCTGAGCTGTTCATCACCCACATTAAGTAATAAATAATGCTACCAATCATCTGCATAAAAAAACATTGTGAAATTAGCATCATAAGAGGTTGAAGAAAAATACTTTAATCCCCCAATCAAGACTGAGCTTATGATTTTGGAACGATGCTGTGATTTGGAATGATTTGGAGGATTTGCAGCCCTCAAATTCCTCGTTGATATTCTAATTTGTTGCTGCCTTCATTCATTCATTCATTCCACTTAATGATCGGTATCACCATCGTGCAGCCATGTGGCTCTGTTCAGCGTACTGTTGGTGGTGGCTTGTAATTCCCTTCAGGGTCTCCAGATCTCGGGGGCTGGCACGAAACTCTTTCCCTCTGCTGCACCCAGATGTACACTAGGTAAATTTATCAGCACAAAACACCCTCGGCATGCCTGAGTGAAAGCGGAAGCTTAGCACTGATAGGACGGCTGTAAAGTAGCAGTGGGCATTTTATTCCATCTTATTTTTATTTTATTCCTTTCTTGGAAGGGTATATCTGGGGGCCTCCTGTGATCTGACTGCAGCCCGACTGAGTAATTCCTGAGCTGCGATAAGGGCTTGGATAAGCATAATGACGTTTGGAAGTGTGAAGTTTTTGCTCCCTTTAAATGGAGATGGTGATTTTCTCCTTACACCTCTGTGCTTATTTAGAGCCTAGACTATGGCTAGGAATTTCAATTGAGGGTGTTATTCACCGACAGGTTTTTCTTGTGTGTGTCAGTGTGCGAGTGCATGCGTGCCTGTGTGTGACCTGCATCCTTTCCTGGTTTCACCACCCAAAAGGTGGAGCTCGGTCCTGGTGTTAAACAGGCAGTGCGTCATTCCTTCCTTCTTCTCATTTGCGTGCTCAGTCAGCGGTTTAATCACCATCTGTTGTATGGATATGTGCGTGTACGTGAGAATGAGCACATTTGCCAAAATTGAATAAACTCAGGTGTTGGTGGTTCACGTTTTTTAGTCACTCTATGACATGGATAACAATGGTGGACTATCAGTAGGTTCACTACTTTCAATAACAGCCGAAGCCAATGTGAGATGGTTTGCCATGATGTTAGCGCTGATATCGCTGCTCCCCATAGGATTTACCATATTGAATCTGAGGGTTCTTTTCCTCTATCATCACCATGAGGCTGACATTTATGACTTTGAGAGCACATTCTAAACCACTATACAACGGATTAAATTTGAAATACTGCATTAGAAAAAGTGAATGGAAACAGCAAATTAAAAAAAAAAAAAAAAACTTGCCCAATATACGCAGAAAAAAAAAGTTTTGTTTAATTGCTGCATGAAACTTGGCCGTTACTGGATGACATAAAAGAATATTTACAACTTCCTCATCTGAATACAATGAAAAGTTTTATTTGTTTCTTCCTTTTCAAGCATGTTTAGTGGTTTGCAAACAGTTGGTTCAGTTTCCAATTTCTACAGACTGTAAACTAAACTAAACCAACACTTTCTGATTACACCACATGTAATTAATCCTCAAGTCTGAATAAGTGGATCAAAGATCCATAACTCCTCATCTTACTGATATAGTTGAGCAGTTTTCAAAGTCTATTGAGCCCTTTTTAAACAAGCATTTTAACCTTTTACAAGAGTGTTTTTTATACTGCTTTTTACATTCAAGTGTATTTATAACTCAGCTGTTTTTTTTTCGTTTTTTGCTTTTTACACGACATTCAATTTATAGATGAATTTCCACTGTTTCTAGTACTTATTCATAAAACAACCAGCCTCTTGATCAAAATCCATCTATCACACATGCTCCTTAGTTTATTTGCTCCACAGGTAATGGAAACAAGCCTAATGTGAATTTTTTGGAAAATTTTAAAATTCACTTCAATTTCACTTTTCATGTAGAAACGCAACTGGAGAGATTCAGAGTTTGACTCCTAATAAGTTTGGTGATTACATGAGTTTCCATGTGGCACCATCATCAGACCAAGATTATGACCAAGCTGACCAGTAATGAGACACATTGGTGTCTTGCTGATTTCAGTCTCTTCAAAGGATATGCTGACAAGAACCAAAGTCTAGAATATTGCGAACCTAATTCTTAAACAGAGTAAGATGGGCCTTATAATGGTCTTATGACCTGGCTCAAGCGTCCACAGCAAGAGGAAGACACACCAAGGGCAACAGTTAACAGTAGATATTTTATTAAACCACATTAAAATGCCAAAGTATACATTCTAAACACAGAGGTGTAAAAACCTGACGGTGGTGTGTGCTATCAGCCCTGTCTCCAGGAAAATCTAATCACAAAAACTGGAATCAACCACTGAGGACCATCCCTGTCTCTGTTTCTGCCTTTTTCTGTTTGTACATACTACAAATAGGTTTCCAATCAATCAGATGTCTTTGCTATTTATGTTATTTGTTCACTGTTGCACCTTTGTGGCCAACCAACAGGATTCAACATCCTGGTAACTCAGAAATACAGGAAAACCTTCAAATGTGTCTTGAACAGGGCATGTTGTAACTCAAAAGAGTGCTATTTTCTTAACACTGAACAAATAATTTTAGCTCCTAACCTTGACCAAGCTTCTAACAAGTAGTTATTGTTAAAAAAATGTGAACCAATAAGTGATATTTTCCAAAAGTAACCAAACAGCAAATAAAAAAAGAAAAAAACACCTGAAGTCTAAGAATAATGGTCTTCTGAGTGAAGGTCACGTTGCTGACTTACATCCCAATCTTCCATCTCAAATCATCAGGGTCCTTCTTTTCGGCCATCCCTAATTTGCTTTAAATTAAAAAGAAGAAAAAAGAAAAGCCTACCGACCCACTTTCAGCACATTTATTAGCACATTGAAATCTGAGGCTATGTTTGAATGACCCTATCTCAGGAACTACTAAAGATAAAATCCTGGATTTTTTTTACTGTTATTTCTCATCATACTATTAATTCAGAATCTGCAATACTGGATGCTTGACATCAATCTCTGATTGTGGGTGATTTGAAATATGCAAACACATTAATGCTTTCATAAAAAGTCCCATCTTTGAGCACACATTAACAAAATAAATGAATAATGCAGAAGTGAACTAGTGATATCTTCTGAACCATATGTAGCTGCATGTTGCTGTGCTACAAAACAAAACAGAATACATTTTAATACTATATTATGTACCTTTAGATGAGAAAATACATCTCTTCAAAGCAAAATTACATTTCTTTAAACACTTGAATGATATTTAAGTTTAGTTGTATATCAACGTAAATTGTGGGACACAGGGTTGGTGTTTGCATAAGAGAAGGTCGTCTATATAGTTACTGAAAGAAGAGAAACGTAAGTACGCAACAGAACAAAATGAGAATCGGGTGTCTGTGGAGAGGAGGAGAGAGAGAGTGGTTATACTGCAGGCAAGACTGAAATAACACACAAGCACACTGTTCACTGCAGGTTCTCCAGATCACACTCATCAACCACCTGCAGAACAGATACAGGTTAGGACCAGATCAGACCCTGAGACAACCTCAGGGGTCATCACACGCCTGAACGCTCGAATTCCGATAATTCAATTTGTCTGGCGCAGCATCCTTATTTCCATTTCAGTAAATGGCTGCACATTGTGGCACGATGTGAAGCCTAAAAATAGACGTAGAGCTTCTTTTAGGCACCTCCATTTTTGCTCATGACAGTGCACCAAATTAAATTTTTTAGTTTACATCCATCATTTGTTGGGCGGATGAGTCATCACGTGTTGTGAAGCTGCAGTCAGTCTAAGGCCGTGGTTGCAAACTGAGCAATAAAGCCCTGAAAGGAATTTACTGCTTTATTATAGCGGGTGCTGTATGTGTGTGTGTCATACATATAGACAGATGTACAGGTGAGTGCAGCGTATCAAATATTGAGATGAACTTGCATGAACTACAACACTTTCACTGACCTTAAATTAATTCATCAGGTATTTATCACATCTGACTACAGGAGATAATATAATTGCATCCCTTGCTGTCCTTTAAAAAATAATGAAAAATCCACATCAGCAACAGTACCATTTTTTTTATTTTATTTTTTTCTCCTGGTTATTTTTTATTGTCCCTTTTAGGAGTTGTGCCTCTGTTAAAAAAACAAAACAAAACAAAACAAAACAAAAAAACCCAAAAAGTTACAGCTGTAGACCTTGAAGCCACATTGCTTTTCATAAGAGAAATCGCCTGACGTTGATGAAACATCTGGAGCAATGAAAGAGGTAAAAGCAGGGGAGAGGCAACAGAAGCAATTTTATAGTTGAAGTGCAAAGGAAAATACAATTACTGGGGGAGGAGAGCTAGAGAACAGCTGAGTGATGTGCATGACTGAGGATGTTTGCCCCCTTTGCATTGACTGGGGTTGAGGTCAGAACACACACAGGACTGATAACCGCAACAGAAAACAAATTGAACGCCCCTCTCACAGCAAGGACTGTGGGTTGGTGGCATTTTGCACTGATATTATAATTGTCAATTCCACTTTGCAGGCACAACCATGCTAAATGGTCCTCAAGCCATTAAGCAATTCGACTCGCTCTTTGTCAGGTTTGCGCTATAAAGTGAAAATGTAAAGTCTGAGCTTAGAATTCGGCGTTTTGTACAATAAGAATCACTGACATTTGAAGTAGGCTTTGTAAAATTGCTTAAATGATGAAAACATATAATTGTTACTGCACTTGACGTGGGTGATGTATTGCTTATGAATGTGTAGAGGCATGAATTCAAAGGTGTTTGCACTCTGCATTTAACAGCGATGGAGGGAGGCACCATGAAAAAGATCCCAGAGTGGGGTAAAACAGCTTACAAACAAGAACAGCGTATACTGTGGAGGGAAAACATTACGACCGCTGACAGACGCAGTGAACAGTGGTCATTATCTGGTAGCAACAAACAGCTGTTTGTTGTGGTCAATATGTTAGATGCAGGTGAAATCAACAGGTATAAATACGTAGTGATTTTGACAAAAGTGAATTGAACCGTGAACCAGCAGCGGGGTATCGGGGGGATGTACTGGAACAAGTCTGATTTATTCCAGATATCAGTGTAGGTTTAAAGCTGTATACGTGTTTCCTTTCATGCGATAAAGTATTTGCATCTGAATCTTAGTGCATCTGCTTTTAAATTTCACTGTAATTTTGTGTATTCGTCACACTCAAATGTTTTCATTTTTCACAGTGAAGAGAAGCTTTGGAAGGAAACATTTGCTAACATTTATTTTTGCTTTTATTTCACCATTTGATGCCTCATTTTATGTACACTGAATTGACTAAATCCACCGCATCCATGGCAAAGATGTCATGTTTTAAACGATCTTGGTTTGGACCTTTTGGGTAGTTGTCATTCATCCCTGTCAACAGTTTGTGTTACATGGCTTGGCAAGTTAATTGGAGTCAAGGAGGGTTCAAAGGGTTGCTCAAAAACACTGTAGCAGCTGACCCTCAGTGGACCTTATTCCTCAGGCTTCTCTGGGAGGGGCACATGAAATCCTCTTCCATCACGCACACCAAATGTCAGCTTCCAGTACAGTTTAAAAAAAATGTGAAATTCTGATTCAAATCTTAAACTTATTACAATCCTTCAAACCCTGTCTCCCAAAATTTACATCCTGCATATATGTTTTGAAAGAAACATATTATCTCATTGAAAGGTCAAACTGTGATGAAGAGGCTTCTAATTTTGAACCGTGGGGCCAGAGTTGTCCTTGAGTACGTGAGGTTTTGCAGTTATGTAAAATGAGTTATCTCCTCATGCATGAAACATGTAGATGTGACTTTTCTGTGCATGTATGGATCAGGGTTGTGCATGTGAGCATCCACAAGGGAATATGATCAAAGTTTAAGAAGGCAGGGCAGGAGAGCTCACGTGGAACCATTATTAAACTTGAGCTTGTTAACCTCTAGTATTTTCTTTGGTTAGGTTTAGGAACCAAAATTACGTGATTAGATTTAGGAAAACAGCTTCTGCATCCTGCAGCACAGAATAGTCTGGCTTCACCTTATTGTCATCTATGCAAGACTATAAAATAAATGGCAAAGATATGTTGATTTAAAACGTATTTGTCGTACATCACAAACAAATGTAATCCAGGCAATTGAAAATGCATGGCTGGTCCCTGGTGGAAGGTTATAGTTTTTCTGATATAGATTAGATTTTCCTGGAAACTTCACTGTTTATGAACCAGTTGTCATGCTTCCTGAGAATAAAACATTCTAGCATTTTCAAGCTTTTCACCAAATTAGACCATAGGTCAAACTGGCTGCATTTGCTGTCTGAATTGCTTTGCTTTGATTCACCTCATTCAGAGCTTCCACTTAGAGTGCATTGAATGCCCCGAAGTATTGATTAAATTAGACAAAGAACCCTCATGAGGAGAAAAAAAGACAGAATGCAATCATATTCCCATTAGCGGCAGGCTGAATGGGAGAAGCACGTGCTGGCCTTTTCTTCCAGCCTTCCTTGTTCGACATTAATTACTGTTCATTTCACACGTTCTGTATTTTCACTCTCTCCACTTTCCTACCGCTACACACCATTTCTGTCCTCCGCTCCTCAGCTTGGGTTCCCCCCAACTCCTTTGAATTAAACACTGAATAAAGCATCAGTCAATGGTCAGAATTATTTAATATTAGGCTTCTTGAACTCCACACTTTAATTATGATGGGAAGTCAGAATTTAAATTCAAAAGGTTGAGATTAATTTGATGTCTGATGTGCACATAAATCATGCACCGCAGAGTAAAAGTGGTTTTCAAAAAGCTATTGAAGAGGACTACGGTGGATATTGTGCACCATGAGTGCTTACGTAAGGAGAGAGAGAACCATGTTCTTTTATTCTGCCAGTGGCACCTAAAGCTTTTGCCTCTGAGGAAATGTCTTGCTGTGTTTTCATCACTGTCACATACGCTGCAGATTTCACTTAAGCCTCTGTCTTCACATTTGACTCATATTCCAAATGTTGTAGTAGAACTCCTTGGTCTGCCAGTGTAACCTTCTTTGAGTGCTGATGTGCTTCAGATTTAGCTGAGAGAGGTTGATGTGGAAACCAGCCAAACAGGGATACTGGGGGAAAAAAAATTAGGCTGACAAATGGGAGCCTGACTTTTATGCATCTCAAAGCAAATTATTGACACAGTTCAGAAATGTTCTGCTTCCAAGAAGAGTTTGTTGAAAAGTGCAACAGTTTAACTCCAAGAAACTCTGGTGGTGAGAGGCTGTGAAGATATCCAGCAAGTTTTTATTGTTAGGGCCACATTTCTAAACAAAACAATAACATAAACATTAATAAACAATAAAACATGTAACTTGTATGCTCAGTGAGAATCTAGTTGCTGAACAATAGCAACTGCTAAGCTGGCAAAAAATGAATAAAGTAATCTTTCCAACCCATCCGTACACTGCCTCCAGGAAATAGTCACATGCATACGCACTGTCCAAAGTGACAAACCTGTCATGTTCTCTGCTTTTATGTCACAACCAAACTTACTGCCAGCCAGTGAGGAAGCATGAGCAGTAAACATTTAAATTACTTTCAGCAGTGTGGATGGTGACTGACACTGTCCTTGCTGCTGTTCAGTTCTACAAATCAGCATAATCTTACATACTCGACTCCCGGCTGTTATTGATTCCAGCTCTTACACACTCGCGGCCCTCAACACTTCTTGTACCGAACTGCTGCCCGCGCACCAAACAGACAGCTTTGGAGCTTCTGGGCTCGCCAAGCAATTTCACGTACCAGAGGTAGAGCACACTCAGTGCTTGTTAGTCTGCTAGCCTGTAGCCAGTGGATACTGCGCCAACCCTGAGACTTGCTGCTGCAGTTTGGTTGAGAGTTTGACAAATGTAGATTGGCACATGTGAAAAAAACCCCCCATAAAGTCATGAAGTTAATATGCGTTACACAACAATATCTGCAGTATTAAAATAAAACAGCAACAACAGCAAGCCCGGTGTGTACTGATTTGGGGAAAGGAGAGTTTTATTGACTATGAATTCAACTTTTCATTATAAAATTTTATTTTTCTTTCACAAGTGTTTTTTAAAAGCCCGACAAACAAAATGTGTCTTTGACTGAATATTAGGCAGCCTGTACAGTTTCATATTGACGTAGGTTGTTCTGTTCTTTTGTTGTTCTATTAATTGCAGCCCAGTCTTCAAAAAATGACATCCTACACAACTAAACTGTATCTCTAATAGCTGCTTTTGGCTGGATTCCATCTCATTGTAAGGTATCACAAACATATTTGAAATCAACCGCCCATTTTAACATTATACAGAATGGATATGTATTGCAGATATCTGTAATTCTATTCTTCTCACTCAAAAAGAACCCTTCAGATATCCACAATGTCAGTCTTCCAAGGACAAATGACATCACGTTTATCATTCATGTGTACGCGGTTCCATATTACAGATACGAACAATTCAGCTGCAGATATTCACAATGTGAAATGTGAATATCTGCAAATGAATTATGACCAATTTCACATATCTACAGTTTAATTTTGTCACGTCCTAATTAGAATTCAGAATGTCTTTAATTCCTCTAAATTCTGGATATTTACATTGCCTTTTTAGTTATCTTAAATTAAGTTGGAATTCTGCCAGGTCTCATTGTAATTACAGATATCTTGAATTACAGTTTTGACAAGGCAGAATGACGCTGCACATATCTGAAATTATGTCGGAAACCATGAGAGAGGCAGAGGCAGCTTGCTTTTCAAACAAACTGTGGCTCTGAAACCAAGTCAGCAATATCAGAGCAGCATGGCGTCAAAGTTCTAGCGCTTTTAGACCACAAGTCCCTGATCAACAAAGCTCTCGTTCTCCACAAACTCGTTGCTGATGATGTCATCCAATTTCACAGCATTTCCTAACCATCTGATCCACCACAGAAACTACCATTATTTCTGCAAACATTGTTTAAATGTTGTTTAAACGACCACTGTCCAGTATATGAGCAGCACAACAATGCAGACCAGTCACAGTGACATTTGAGGTATCTGCAGCTGTTATTTTGACTGATCAAAAGTGAATCACAGAGATCTATTTGACTGGTCAGAACGACATTACGGATATCTAGAAATAAAATTCTGAAACCTCAACTAACCAAACTGACATGATAGCCACTGATATCAGTAATTGTATTTCCTGATTGTCAAACTTGGCCATAAAGCTTTGCTTTTTATTTTATTGCTTTATTGTTGCTGCTTCTCAGCCAACAGATATAAAAACTGGAAGTCTTTCCTGATACACACAGTTTTGCCTTTCGGGGAGAAAATACATTTCTTTGAAAACAAAGTCACGTCTCTTTCAAAATTGAGAACGATAGAAGAGTTCAGCCTGTAAATGAGTCTTATTGTTGGATGCACATTGATATATTTTACAGCATGCTAATGTGCCTGTTATTATAGTGTTACTGACTTCCATGAGTTGTAAATTACATGTTTTAGGGATAAAAATTTATTCTGAAAGATTTGAAACTATGTGATTTGAGGACTTTTATTCATGTTTGGAGTGTTAAGGAATAGGTTCTCATTGTTTACATCATTGTTAAGATTATAGTGACACTTAAAACCATTGTTAATAACGACCATATACACATTGTTGGTTGTTTTAATTTAAAGCCATGAGGGGAAACGCATAGTAATTGGAAACATATTAACCTGTTTTTTCAGGAGGAACATCAAATTGAGGGGTATTTGTTTTGTGTTATATATAAAATTGTTTTTAACCACCTTCTAGTAGCACACATAGACCACTGTACTTGCCCTGGGGCAAAAAAAAATAGTATCTAAACCACTGAAAGCTTGTCACTGCAAGTGCAAGAGCAGCTAATAGACACATAGTTGGGGTGCGGTTTGATTTCATTAGTCATTTATCCACTTGCAAGTAGGGAAGGTCTCCGAGTGTAGGAAGCTTAACGTGGGTCTTTAGAGACTTGAGACCAAATTACAGCTCTGTGTGATTCATTCATTTCATTCAGCAAAGCCCTCTACACCCTGCTATTCCTCAAACTACTTTCCAGGATTTTTTTTTCATGATTTAAATGTCTCTGTCTAAAAAGTTTTTAAGCTTTTTCTGTTGACTTTTCTCATGAGAATCTACACAGGTAGCAGGTAAAGATAGACAGGGAATAATAATAATAAAAAAAAGAAAGCAGCTTTGGACTTTTCACTGACGCAAACGCTTTAAAAGTCATGCCACCATCTGCACATCCCGGTTTATAAGAACGTTTTACAGAGATGTAATCCAATCTTGCTGGTTCGTGACTCAAACAGATTTTTCCGTCATCCCAGAGCACAGGGAAGGCACTAATGAAGCGCAATACACTCACATGCCACATCAGGCTAAGCATGACGCTCAACCGTGCACACTAACTGTCTTCAGAATCTGGAGAGATCAAGAACACGCAGGCTGCAGCTACACGCCTGACTGCTGTTGATAATATCATGTTTATTGTCGAAAAAAACCCTTCTTCCTGACAGGTTGCGAACACCTATCTCCTGATGGACCATTTGCTTGTTATAGTAATTTAGCAAGCACTAACCGGCATCTATAACCCCTCCTCAGCAACTACAAGAAGCCCGAACCCCATTCAGTATAGATTTAGTTTGTGTGTGTGTGTGTGTGTTTTGTTTTTTTTCAGGGTTTGCCTTCATTATCATTGCCATGAGGCTTTCTATCTCGGGAATGAAACATCTGCTGTTTGGGCTTTTTGTTCAACTGACAATTATCCAGGCAAAGATGTTTTATACAAACATTTTTCATGCTAATCCTTTCAGCCATCATCATACATTTATCATTCCTGGGAGTCTATTGGTGCAATATTTCAGCGTGATGCCAAAAATGTCTGAAATATAATGTACACGAGAGTCTGATTGTTTTATTTCTCTTGTAAGCGAACTATTTGGCTCTCTTCCACAACTTAAATGGCTCTGATGTTCCGTGTGACATTTTTATGGCAAACAACAGTGTGATTTGCAGCAGAATTTAATGATCGAAAGCTCCATAACAGTAAACTAAAGCTTGCATAAGTAAAGAAAGGCAGACCCACGATTACATCATTAGTTTGTGTGACTCAAGAAATGAGAAAAGGCACTGATCTGTAATGCGTTCCATTTTCGTTTTATTTTGGGCAAACAGACGCCGCTAAAAGTTTTCATGGAGGCTCGTGTTGCAGCTCAGACTCCCTTTCGAAGCAATTTAATGCAATTGTGTACTTTTAAAGTCAAGCTGAAGAAGATATGCGAAACACACGGACCAAAATATGTTACAGAAAAACAGTACAACTCTACTAGCTACATTCTCCTGTTTGGAAAGAAAAAGAAGAAAATCATTACTTGAACCTTTGATAGGAAGGGAATTACTTTTGTCAATTCGTAAGCAAGCAGTGTGACTTTTCCTAATGAACACAGCTCATGCCCAACACAGCAGGGTAGCACTGGGCAGACAGTCTTTGAAGAGGTTTTTACTTAAGAGCTTGCATCACTGTCTTGCCTACAGCAGGGCTGGTTAGGAACCTGGGCTAGCATATAATTGTGTATTTCATAAGAGGAAGAGTGCACTCTGGTAACGTGAGGATTAGTCTTTGCAGGGCTTGAAAGTAAACGTGAGAAACTCGGCAGCTCATTTAAATGTGTGTCAGGCTGTCCTAATAAAATTGAACGCAGGACAATGGTGTTTCAGAAGTTCTCATTTGTACTTCAAGGGACTCAAAATTAAGATGTGACAAAGAAATCTGAAAGAGAAATGCAACGATAAGCATGTGTGATCTTTTTGATTAAAAGTAGAAATGAGTAAGGGAGCAGATTACTCAACAAGTCAAGTATGAGGCAGCAGGAATGTAGACTCACATACACACACATGTAAACAGACATATAATGTGCAAACATTGCCGAGCATATCCGCCTTTAAACTGCAGGTGACAGTCTCCAACACAGACTCAGTCTTTAAGGGTGTTACAGCCCTGGGCAGTTATGTTCCTTTTCCCTTTCAGTGTGATTCACCTTGTCCTGGTTTCGTATGTAAATTAGTATATGCAAGCCCCTGTCCCAGATTGGCGCCTGCACTTGGCCCCTGCTCAGCCTGTCGCTTCGACTGCTCCTCCTCCGTCCTGCCTCCTGATCTTACTGCCTGTGCCCTCATCACTGCGCTCCAATCAGACTGTCACCGCAGTACCTGCATCAAAGCCGGGCCAAAACTGTCACTCCACGTGGCACTGATTTAGTGTGAGCAGCTCGTTTTTATGTCTCTTGTCATGGAAATACTGCCCGGGCTCTTATTACCTTAAAAAATAAATACAACAAACACTTTACTGGGTTGTTGGTAAATTTATTCCATTGCAATAAAGAGAGACAGCATCTGTCCAGCAACTCTCTCTCTCTTATTTATAACATGACAGTGAACACAAAACTCTTTTCCCACAGGCTCATTTAAAAAAGCTACTTATGGATTGAAGTATATTGAGGTTTCCATGTCGCGTAAAAAAAATGCTGAGTCCTACTTTTCAAAGACAAAACAGCTCAGTAGAGATGGAAAGCATAGTTCTAAAAGGACCTGGAGCCTTCTTGGCCACATCAGAACCCTGAGTCTACTTCCCACAAGTTGAGAGATTAGCCTCTTCATGCTGGGACTCCATTCCTCAGAAGGCCTACGATCTCTATTTATCCCATAGTCATGTCACATGTCCCATCGCTGAAACCAGTGGCCAACCTGTAACTCTAAACACATAAGCATTTTAGTTCCCTGAAAATATATTAAAACATAAGGAGCCGATCGTGCATAGAAGATGGATTACATTTAAGTAAATGATAACCTGAGAGCTCACAACTCATTTTGCTTTTACCTTTTTCGGTATCTTGACAGATTGTGTTTTTGCCAAGAAACGTTGCTCACTGCAGACCTGAGAACTTTTTTGTTGCCTCTCTGATGGTTCCAAGCCAATCTTGTTAAAATGCAGTTTCAGTGCAAATGTAGGGGTGCTACTCCCACCAGGATTTTTTGGCTAGTAGATGCAGGTAAGTCAGCACAGGATTTTAATCTTGAGTTAATTTTTGTGAACATAGACCAGGTAAGGATGTTTATTTATTGTTTATGAATCTGATAAGCATCCGCTCATTCCTCCTTTTGTGACCCGTGCTGATATTGCTATACGAAAAACCCACTACTCATTAAAGTGACATCTGACGCTGGAACAACTGTGGCTGTTTGGTTGTTTAGTCGTTATTTTCCTTAGTCGTCATCTCTGTGCGTTGTATACAAACCGACTCACCAACGGTTTGCACACCTGAGGTAGAGAGACATGTTGAAAGGAAAAGTCCACATTTCCGGTCAGAAGGAGAAACACACCTATACTTTAACATGTCTTAACTTTGTGAAAGACTTGAATATCAACAGGTTTATGGATATGTGCAAATATCCCAGTGCCAAGCTTTTCACAAGGTTGTTGAGGGACGTGTTTGCCACCAGTGCTAAAATTTAGAGAGAGTATACATGGCTGCATGTAAATGGAAATGTTAATGGAATATTAATTTTCTTTGCCCATGTGAACAGCTAAGTAGGAATAATGTCTTTTGGGGGAATAAAGGCAAAAACAGAATATTTTGTGCATGTAAATGTAGTCATTGGCTCCAGTTCATTTCGGTGAGCCAGTTCCACAGCATTGATATCGTGCATGCTGGCTCACTGGCACGGTTTACCGGGACACTTCAGAGGGACAGAGCTATTGTTAATGTCATTAGTTACCCCTGTGCTTATACTGATACCGACTGAAATGAGTGCAGAGATGAGGGCCAATAAACAGATTTGGAAGTGACATCATTGTTAGATGTGCACACAGGAGCAGAGCAGAAAAAACACCAGAATGATGAGAGTTTATGGGGAGACCAACACGAGATGACTTTATGTGACAAACTGCACAAAGGGCAGAAAGTGTTCAACATCCAAAGAACAACATTGTTGAGGAGGTAATACAGTTTTATTTACTAATTTTCTTTTACTTTGATTAAGTGCAACTGAGAAATAACACCTATGCATCTGATTCTTGTGTTGAGTCCATTACATGGCTGCTATCATTGCAGATAATTCCCTCACATATGGGCCAGTGGGAACCTTCCAGTAGGCTCTGTAGACACGCTGCCATCCATATCTCCAGTAACACAGACAACATATTGTGTTCATGTGAATAAGTGCATGCAAAATGAAGTGATGACAAAGCACTATTGCATGGTATGATAATGGCCTCCTGAGAAGGTAAAGCAGGTCCCTGTGGCTCATACAGTATGTATGGGAATGGTGCTGTGATGATAATGATTAGTAATTGCAAAAAAAATGATCAATTATTGAATGCTATGAAAACATCAGAATCTGGAGACCTATTCATCCCGTATTGCATTGCATTTTTATGAGCAAAAGCTTGCTTGTATAGGCTGCAGGAATTCAATACTGTTATCGAACTCATATATAGACAGACATCTGACATATGTCCAGTGTCTCATGTGAAGGGAGATTTCCCATTTAATTCAATTCACAACATAAGCCATCTCAGGGTGCTTCATGTAGTAAATCGATGCGAAATTGTATAATGGCGAGAATCCCAAGAAATCCAATTCATGTGAGTTGTATGTGAGATGGTTATTTGTCCATTATTTCTGCAATATTTTTTGATTGCCCCAGATGCCAAAAACTGTCTTTTTTCTTTTCTTTTTTTTGTACAGTTTGACAGAATATACCTTTAAATATCGCTACAGTTTTGTCATTCTTTCCTTCAGGCATGACGTAGAGAATTAGTGCAGCAGGACACTGAAGCCATGATCATCTTGGCTGACTGGCATTTGCAGTATGCATTACAATGGCTGTCTCATTCACGTATGTGATGTAACATTTAGTCAGATTATTCAGGTGTATAGTGTCAACATTGGAGCCTGACATTCATCACTGGTAATCTGACAATCGCACTGATGGCAATGCCATTTTCAGCAGCAGCTCCCTCCACCACCACCACAGCCTCCCCATTATGTGTCATTTCACGTTGCTGATTAAACTAAGATTTAGGGGTCATGTTTGTGTCTCAGCAGAATCCCTGTCCCTGCTCAGGTTCTTGGAGAGCTCCCAACGACAGTAGAGAATTTTCCACCAAATGTAACCATTTGCTTTAAAAGGTCACTTCACTGAACAACTATTGCACAACTCACCTCCCCCCAATCACCATGTTGACCTGCAGGATGTGAAGGGTGGCTCAAATAAAAGTTTCCATCAGCCACCCGCTGGCTGTACTCCACCAAAAGCATTGTTTAGACTCCAGCGGGGTCCTTCAGTCGGGCCTACGTTTAATGAAGACGCTTCACATCAATGGAATCTAATCACCAGAAACTTCCTCTCTCGCTAACCTCAATAAATGTTGTCACACAATTCCAGACAGCATCTCCTTATTGAAGTACCTGTGAGAGCTCTCTTTGACTACGCAGCACAGTTCGCTTCTGCTTGCTGCCAATTGCCACTAGAATTCCATACGGTAAAAAAGTTTTTAAAAGGCAACAACGAGTGCCATATGTGAAAATTACTTTGAGAAAGTGATTTTACTGGTTCGCATTTCTAAATGCCAGAAATGTTGTTTGTATCTATGCATTCATTGCATTGTGGCTTTGTGGTATTCTATCCCCAGGCTGTGTGTGCTTCCATTGTAAACAGGAACCTCATCTAGGGACTGGAGTCAGAGATAAAAAGGTTCTTTTCTCTATTTTGAGCCGCATCATCTCCTCTGTCCTCCGTCCTCCTGCCAGTGACCCGGAAATCGATCTCAACATGCCATCTTGAGGGATATCTCAATTCCTAAAATGCATTTTGAGGAGAAAGGATGCTGGCTGGAGGAGTTATGAACAAGGACGCACAAGTGTATCCCATGTAGATGTCACAGCACCCATGACACATATAAGAGACTGTGGCAGGTGCAGGAAAAGAGTTATGTAAGCTGTTATCTGATCGGAGTCATTTCATATTTAGTGTCTGCCTCATCCCAATCCAAAAGCATCCTAGACAACACATTTCAGCTACATAAAAGCTATCAATCTCAAACCTGTGTATATGTTAGACAACAGCTCTAAAATGCATTAAAAAATAAAAAAAATAAAAAAACCTGTATTCTCTATAGGGCTGCAAGGTGACGCAGTTGGTAGCACTGTTGCCTCGCAGCAAGAAGGTCGCTGGTTCATGTCCCGGTGGAGGCACCAGGATCTGTCTGTGTGGAGTTTGCATGTTCTCCCCGTGCAGCGTGGGTTCTCTTCGGGTTCTCCAGCTTCCTCCCACACAATCCAAAAACATGTTGAAGTTAATTGGTGATTCAAATTGTCAGTAGGTGTGAATGTGAGTGTGCTTGGTTGTCTGTCTCTAAGTGTAGCCCTGTGATAGACTGGTGACCTGTCCAGGGTGTCCCCTACCTTCACCCTGAGTCAGCTGGGATAGACTCCAGCCCCCCCGCAACCATAGTGAGGACTAAGCGGTGTATAGATAATGGATGGATGTATTCTCTACATAAATGTATTGTAGTTTAGCTGTAGTAGCTGATTTCACCACCAGGTGGGGTCCCTTTCTCTTTCATACTCCAGTGTCAGGAGGCCATCTTTCAGACTATGGGCAGTGCCATGTTGGCAAGCAGAGAGCATTGTGGGAGTTTCGCTCACAACGGGCACAGTGACAGACATGATAAAATACAGCAGTAAGCTATAATAACACAATGTACAGATAATGCAGCTGTGGTACACATCATATTTAATTGATGTTGTTTTTAAATGACAGCTGTGAAACAAGGATGTCTCATGTTGTTAAATGCCTCTTGTTGTGACTGCTCTCTCCTTGTGCCTCCCCCTCTGCTTGCATCTCCAGAGGGAATCAGAAAAGAGACGAGGAGAAAGGCTGTGGCTGAGCAGAAGTACGAGGTCGACGGGGTCACAATGATAATAACAGTGATAGACAGGATGTACGACCACATTGGGACTATATTAAGGCACAGTTTAAGGGCTGAATAGGAAAGAGCGACTTAAGGCTGAGAGAGTTGTTAGTAGTTTTCTAAGACATTTGGTTGAGTACCGTGCATTCTTGAAACGCCTACACACCCATGGTCCACCTACACAGGTGTTTAGAACTGAGCTGATCAGACATCAGTCCTGTCAGAAGTGTGTAGGTGTGTACATATTGAGACTGTCAACAATTCCCTGTCTGGTTGATGCACCTGTGAAGGCAGGACAAAGGACACGTTCATCATTCTTCTTGTAATTCTCACGTATGATTCTTTTCATCTAATTACCTGAGAGTGGAGGATGGTACAAGTTTTATTCATCATACTTAATTTTGTCTTTTCCTACTGTAGAGGACAGTGTTTGTGAACTACACCATCCATGGCTTTCGAGGGAGCTCACTTGTTTAACCTTTTATGGTCAGAATCAACAAACATTTTTCATAACTATGGTTAACGGGAATATAAATAATATGTCGGGTTGTCTTGAGCCAAAATCAATGATCAGGATCTGGGCCAATCAAGGCATTTTTGCAACTGATGAGCATTAGCTTTATTGAGCATCTAATTCTCTGTTTACATCTGCTGTCACACACGCGTTGTAAAGTGAGAGCGCGACCTTGCTTCTTCCTTTGGTTTGATTGGCAGTTGGAAAACCGGCTTAAAGGTACATTACTGCCACCTACTGGACTGGAGTGTAAACGGAGCACCGCTAAAAACATCTGCATAGTAGAAATGTGTTCAATTGGATAACAAAAGCAATCCAACAACCACTTGAAATATCTGCAATGCGAGTGTTTCAAGAGGCAGTAGTAGCAGAGGTGCATTCAATATTACCAACTTGATACAGCACCTAAGAAGTAAACACTCACTTGAACATAATAAGTTCACTCAGGTAACCGAGGCGAAGACTGCACCAAAGCAACACACAACAGAGGATACTTTTAAAAAGAGACAGAAATTTGCTTGAGACAGTGACAAGGCCAAAGAGATTACAGAGAGAATAATGGATTCATCGTGCTGGCTGAGCAGCCCATCGCTGTGGTGGAGAATACAGGTCTTTGCTTTCTTGTAGAGATTTTGAAGTCACGGTACACCCTACCCTCTACAGTTCAGACAGTGCCCTACAGGAACTTTCCATCAAAGTCCGTGACCACCTACAAAGTCTTTGATCAGATGTGACTGCTATTGGCTTTACCACAGACATTTGGAGTTCTGATGTTTGCCCTATGTCATTGCTTAGCCTCACAGCACACTGTACTGTCTCCACATTTGATTTAAACATATGGTGTCGGATGGCTATCCATTGCACATGGATTCGGCTGATTCTAAATCATAAATCATTAAAAATAAAGAAAAAAACCCCTTCCTAATAAGGCCCTGATAGGAAGAATAAGAAAAGAGATAAACAAAGCAACCTCTTTCTGCCTGCTTTTAGCACAACAGAAAGCTGGCTTTGTTGGCCTTTCGTTTTGTTTTATCGTGGTTGGCATCAAGTTTTCTCCAGATCCTTGAGTTAAATTTAGTGACGTTTACGATACTGACCCCCACGCGTCAATGGCAATGGCAAGAACTGCATGCAGGCAGGCGTCTTTATTAATCTGCATCAGCGATTAGTCATCCTCATAAATCAATACAGACCTAATTTAACACATCCATGATGTTTCAGCAACAGAAAAATATAAATGCATTGCAACAATAGCATGATGCCATTACTTTGGAAACCCTGCTGCTTTCACAAACTGTGTTTTCAGAGGCGTGTGTCTTATTAAGAAGATCCAAGCTCCACCTGGCTCCCCCGTAGTTTGCTCCCCGGTTGGGACTCTTTTATCTAAATAGTTGTCAAGTTAAAACCGGTTTTACATGCTTCTTATGTAAAATAAATAAATAAACAAGTAAAAATACAGCACGAGTTAAAGCCAGCATGGTTTTACCTCTAAATTCCTGGATGATTTATCATTTTACCGTGAATCCTCACAGAATTTCCTTTATCACAGCGTTTACTATGATTGATCGTTTCAAATCATCAGAGACGTAACTGTCTTCACCTTGTTTTAAAGCTGCCTGGGGTTAAAAACAGCCTCATTTCTCTCCTCCACATCCTCCTTTCAGCCAGTGCCGGAACTGAGAGCTCTTTTAAGCCCTGATGGGTCCTATAATGCAATTCCTCCCAACATAAAAGCTTATAATGTAGCCTCATAGTCACTGAGGTCAGTTTAACACAACAGCGGATTTCATTTGCGCCACTCTCTGTTTGGTTTTAGTAATAGCCTCTGAAACTGCACATCATGAAGCCGCGTTGAATACATTTTAATGCACAGACATTGACTTCGGGTCACTCTTTTCATTTCAAATACTCTCTAATGATATAAAAGGCTATTCATAGCTTCCCTCTATTTTAATAAAGCCTGCAGGCGATTTCAAATCACTGGGATTATTATGGAATTCGTTGACACTGTACTGACTGCCATTCACAATTATGACATAATCATGTAAGTGAATGTATTTCATTATTTTGATTATTCCTTCACTTGTTTTATTTTTTAGTCATTGTATTGTTTTTTTCAATTTTTGTAATTTATTAATTTTACACCCAAGCACACTTCTACTCAGGTTTAACCCCAGAAGTTGCTTTATGTTACGATACTTTGAATGTATGAAGGTATTTCATTTAATTTCACCTCTCTGACATCAGCTGTATGTGATGCCACTGTTGGGTTTATCTCAACAGTATTACATTATTATATATTATATTGTAAGACTCAACCTTACTATATGAAAAGCCCTGAGATGACTAATGTCGTGAACTGGTGCTATATAAATGAAATTGAAGTGAACTGAATATGCACTTCTGCTGTCTCACATTTTTAATCCTACTTTAGCTGATAATTTCTTTTGAATCTTTTATCTCCACATCTGCTCATCTATGAACAAATTATACTCTCCTAAAACCAAAAAGAAAAAACACTTGATAGAGTTGAGTCTTTACGAGATGTAAGAAATTGAGAAACACACTGAAGAGAATGAATCTTAAAGCTGAATACAAATAACAAAAAAACTAAATAATTAAGTGATGTGCCTCACAAAGCACAACCAGGCATGAAGCACGAGTGGTTCAGGCACAAGGACACCATTAAACTTTGACTTGAAAAGTAACATTTATCAGGAAAAATGCTGCAGAACGCTGTAGTTCTGATCTGAGCTAAATCTGTGCTGCGCTGCTCCCGACATAGTTTTGTTTCTGTGCTATTGTTTTCTATCATCCTCCCCTCAGTGTGAGCTTGTGACAGTGATGTCTGACAGTGATGGATTAACATGGACAGATTAAACACTGGCTGTCAGACAGTCGCTCTCCTCTGCAGAGGAGCATCTATCTAGTGTTCAGCCTTTCTGCCTCAGTCGATTCTACAGGTTAGAAAGCATCAAACCACTAATTGACTTCAGTTAGCGCGGGGACATGTTCAGACTGTGTTTGATCATTAGGAAGCAGACAGAGCTCCGACACACAGAGACTTACAGAGCAATAAAATTAGTTGGACGAGGTTCAAACAGAGGTCATTCTCAGGCCCCATGTTGTTGGCTAACAGCTGGTCAGTTGTGACAAGAGAACAGTTCAAAGAGAATCATGCGCTCATTTTACCACTAAAACTTTTCATATGCAAGAGTGCTGTGGGAATGTTCTGGCTGAATAAAATGTGGTGTTAAAGAGTTGTGTGTGGTGAGCACATAGAGGTAGCCATTACAAATTAATCCATGACATGCTGTGCGCTTATCAAAAAATAATGCGATGTAGGGCAGGGTTGATATTAAAAGAGTTGTAGAAAATGAGAACTTTTTGAAAAAAGTCACTTTTCTTTTTTAGGAAGCAGAGAAAAATAACCACCTAAACTGTCCAGCTTGAACTTTATGTTTAGAATATTGATAAGTGTTGTAATAACAGGTTCCCTCAAACCAGTAAATACAAGTTTTCTGTGTGATCATAGCACAAGTTTGAGATAAAATGAGGACATTTGAATTCCTTAGTGATAAATAGAAGAATGTAATCTTTATCCTCATGCTTGTTTAAAATTCACATCTGCAAAGCATCTGTAATTGGATTGTTTATCTTTGTCTTTTTGAAGATGTAGATGCTGAGGTAGAACTGACAAATACTGTGTTGAATAGACTGTCATCTTATAGCAGCTCCCTCTGCTCTATGCTTTAAATAGGATTATTATCCTCTTGCTCATTTCAAGTTCTTGTTTACACTCCTTACCACGTAACCTTGTCTCTCAGGTGACTAATTTGCACATTCCTCCACATTTGTAATATTTCTATTACTTTTTGTGTTTTATAAACCCTTCACTACACTTTCATTTACTGCTATTTGCTATTGACTCATAAAACTGCTTCTTATTTATCTTTTTACACTTCATGCATACAACTGTCAACACTTTTTAATCTTTACTGTTTTGCACTAAAACACCAAGTCAGATTCCTTGTAAGTGAAAACTATTAAATCCTTCCTGATTCCGTCCTGATTTTAGAAGCATCTGGGCTTTTCTTTTTCAAAATTTAGTGTATATCTGGACTGTGAAGGCTCATGCACAGCTACAGCTTCTTGTAGACAGGTGCGTAGGAGGAAATAACCAAGGATAAGAGAAGAGATAACTCCTGAACACTGTCCTTTTACTGGCAATAAACTTTCTTGGAAACATTTCTGTTCTTAGACCATCATCAGGCAAAACTTAGTAAGGAAGAAGATGCCAGACAGAGTTGACACTTCCTGAAGCCAGTCAGGGACTAATTTGACCAATTAGAAGGCACATCCCACCTTGGGGCACCCCTACAGCTCACCTGGTTGAGTGGGCGACCCACAAACGGGCCTATAGTTCCTCAGTGCAGCGGTTGTGGGTTCGACTCCCACTCATGACCCCTTGCTGCAGTTCTCTCCCCCCTTTCCTGTTTCTCTCTACTGCTCTAAAATAAAGGCAAAAAAAGCCCAAAAAATAAAACATTAAAAAACCCTCCTTAAAAACTGGACATTCAATATATACCCATACCTTAAACTTAAAAAAAAATGTAATTGATTTATCATGTCTCTGCTCTTACCTAAAGAGGGGAAACGAAAATGAAAAGCATAATGTAGAATTTTCTTTCAAGACTGATGTCTATAAGTAAGACTGAGCTTGTTAATATGGAAACCAAATATGCAAGGAGGTGAAAATACACTGTGGTTACTTATTCAATATGTATAGAGAGAGTATTAAATTACAATGGCTTTATTAAGAAAGAGAGAAAAATAGTGATTCTTACACGCTTAATTTTGAAGATGGAAATGTTTTATCATATCAGTGAGATCCACAATAAATGTCACAGTGATTTCTTACGAGAAATGATTTAACCCTCTGTTATCTTTTAAGCATTCCCAAAAGGACACCATGTTTTACAACCAGAAACTGTGAAAACAGAAAGAATCATCAGATTTTTAACACTTAGATGATAAAATCCTGCACTTGTTAGCAGAATGGATAAGCTTTGAAGAGATTTTTTGGCTTTTTAACTTTGTCATATTGCACAGAAGACATTTTTGAGTTCTCTGTACTTCTAGCTAAGGCTGTGCTGTTTCTTTAGAGGTGCACAACTTTATATCGCAGTGAAAAATGAGCCCACAGCAAGTAAAAATGTGACAGCAACAGGAAACACTCAGAGACTGGTCGGGGTTCAGAGGGTTAAAGAACTGGTGCAAATCTTACTGTAAATGCTCTTGCACATCTACAGCTTCTTGTAGACAGGTGCGTAGGAGTAAATAACCATAGGCAAGAGAAGAGAGAACTCCTGCACACTGTCCTTTTACTTTGCAATAACATTTACTGGAAACATTTTGGCCCTTAGACCTTCATCCAGTAAACTTGAGGAACAAAGACGTTTCCAGACAAAGACAGAGACAGAGACGTTTCCTCAGGTGCGGTTAGTGAGTCCCTCAGGCTGCATGCATTTAGCCAATTAGAAGGCACATCCCACCATCAACACTGAAAATTCAACTATCGACAGTAAACAAACACTACATCAATATATACCATAAAACTGACTGTGTTAAAATCAAGTGATCATGTTTCTTCTCTTAACTAAGGAAATGGTGCAAACAGTGTTTTATAGGAAGAACATTCCTGAACTGATGTTTGCAATTAAGATGAATCCTGTTAATAATAAAACCAAATATGCAAAGATGAGAAAACATACTGTGGCAACTGTCCAGTATGTACATAGAGAATATGACATTTTCATATTTATTGGGATAGTAAACAGAAAATGTAAAAATTTCAATTCAGACATTTTGAAGATGGCCAAATATTTAATCATGTCACTGAGATCCACAATTAATGTCAGTGATTTCCTGAAAGAAATGTGTTAAAACACACTTTTATATTCTGTGAGTGTGTGTGTGTTGATGGAACAGTTTGATATTTGAGGATGTAAAGTTGATTAGTTTAGATTTAAAAACTGAAAACAACAGAAAGTAGCCTGGCTCCAAAGGCAATACAAACACCTTCCATCAACCCTAAAGCCCACTGATTAACACAGAGTAGCTTGTATGTTTAATCCACATTTTTTTTTTTACTGCAATATAAAGTCCTGCAGCCCTATGGAAACAGCACAACCATGGCTAGAAGGAGAGAGAACTCACAAATGTGTTTAGGGCTTTGTTAAAAAGAAACTAATAGAGACAGACAACCAAGCATACTCACATTCACAATTTAGAATCACCAATTAACCTCAGCATGTTTTTGGATTGCGGAAGGAAGCCGGAGAACTCGAAGAGAACCCATGCTACATGGGGAGAGCATGCAAACTCCATGCAGACAGATCCCAGGTGTCCTCATCGGGACGCGAACCGACGACCTTCTTGCTGCGAGTCGAGCTACCTTACAGCCCCAGGTATCTGAAATGTTTTAGTTAATTTCAACATATAACACACACGTGGTCATGCATTTTTCTTATTTTTATGTAATCAGTTACTTGGGCCTTGGTTAGATTTAGGAACCGTAACAATGATACTGGATGTTCTGTTCTTTGATGGTAGCTTCTAAATTTTGTGGATATCATTATGTTTTTTCAGCGGTGGCTATCCACAGTGAAGTATCACACGCCAGACGACTAGGCAGCAAAATCATGTCCCACAGAGTAAGTGATAATATATAGCTTCAAGGCATACTGGAGTAAATTCTGTAGATAATCGGAGATGCCTGCCAAGCAGCAAAACAATATGGCGGGACACTCGGCTAAGTCCCAAAGTGACACTGAGCCTTGAAAGGAGCCCAACATTATTATATACAGTAGCTTTGAGACAGCTTAAAGAATGCTAAGCAATAAGCATTGTCAGCCAGCAGGCAAAGCTGCGGTGCAGTGGCAGTCAGACAAGGCTCCTGATTCTTCTAGGCAGCAAAGTGGCCTGACATGTCATTTTGTTGCCCAGTGCACTGGCCCAGAATGCTTTGCAGCCTGGAAATGTCGTGGCCATTATTTGGTATTCTTTAGGCTTTGCAGTGGCTGTCTGCTGCTACACAGGTGTCTGCAAGAGTCACTTTGAGGAACACAGCTTTCTAAGAATCCAAGCAGCACCATGATGTAAAATCTGACTTATTATCATGTATTAGTTAAGAAGCTTATCTTTCAAGAGGAAAGATCTTGTAGACGGTTTTAGAATTATTCACAGTTTTCTTTTCTGTTTAAACAGTAGTGAAATGTTTTTCTTGTTGGGTTTCTTTTGGTGACTTTTATTTTTCAATTCTTGAGTTGGAGAGCATATATAGGTATTTTTTTTGTTTTTTTTTACTTCATTCTGTACAACACCCTGATTAAGGCCCTGTGCGGAAACTTGATTAAAGAAAAATCTTTGAGTCAGTGTTGCCAAGCTCTTTTATCACTCCGTTTATCTTCATCTCCGACTGACTGATGGTGTGAAACAGCCTTTTAAAAATAACACTCTGAACTCCCCACTAGTCAGTCAGAACTGAAGAAGCTTTTCGGATGAGAGGGGAAACATCTTTAAAAGTCTACAAGTCCAGCTGCTTTTGATTCAACTCTGCTGGAACTGCACCTTTTAAGTTCATACAGCAAACTTGTTAACTACCTGGAAAAATTCGCTCTTTTTTTAGCTCTTTTTTTGGGCTCTCAACTGAGAGAATATCTGACTCTAAAGCAGCTAAATGCTCCACTACGTTCACCGGTTTGTCTCTTACTTTGCTGTTTGGTGCTAAGCAGGTAGTGTACTTTCCTACAAGCAACACTTGTCACATTGTTATTTGATGTAATAGGGAGGAAGATTGCTTTCCTCCTCATCATTCCACACCTGAGATAACAGAAATGCTGGAAAAAACAAAGCCTGCATTTGAAAAAACAGGCAGGCGGGAGACATTCACTGCTTTTACGCTGGGCTCAGACCACAGGAGTTTCAGGCTGATTGACTCCCATTTCACCCCTTAGAGGAGAAGTCTGATGTCGGATCTTGATTTGAGTGGATGTTTGGCTCAGAGTATTGGGTAATCTACAGTTTGCTGCTTGTTCCTATACAGTTACACTTGATTCTGATTCACGTTTAGAAACAAACTTATTTCAAGTTTGAAAGACCCACCAAGTCCAAGTGAGCTAGTAGGACTGGAGGACAAACACTGCATGGGATCTTCGCTTTCACCTCACAAAACAAAACTGAGAATGCAGTTTAGTTGTGCAGAAATGTTATTTTGTGGAGACAGGGTAGATCCAGTCTTAAACCTTCAGAAGTGCCACTCGTGTCCAACGATGAATTGAACATATTTACAGTGTGGCCAAGCAGCGCTAAACATTACTGCCTATGAGGTTAATGTGAAGAAAAATGAGCCTGTGTTGACAGCAACTCCCCGACCATTTTCTCACGCAGACTTGTTTGGTCATGTGCTTTCGTTTTTTTGTTTTTTTTTTAACTGCAAAGCATACTTACCAAGCTGTTGCTCCACAAACTTGTTTACAGCTGCATCCCCCGGAGATCCCGTGAGGTGGCGCTCTGCTCCCTCACTGCTCCCTCTGGCACCATAATCTTAATAATATCCAGCAGTGTGTGATGCACCATTATTTTCAAATCTCGTAGAGTGTGCATGCCTGAGATTAGAGAGACGAGTGGCTGTGAAGTTCCCCCTAGTGCAACCCGATTCCAAAAATCTGTTAGGATTTTAAAGCTCCTGCACTGTGAGCGGGGCCTTATTAAACCGGTGATAAAGATGCTGCCTTACACAGAGGCATGCCGGCACAGGTGGCAGAAACAGGATCAAACAGGTTACCAGAAGGCAAGAACGAGACAACATCAGGAACAAGAATGACACGACGATCTGATAAGGCTGGGGAAAGACAACGGGTACATGCACTGTGACCTGATCAGAAGCCGGTGAGGCAGGTGTGGGAGTCAGGCGTGGATGATTAGTGGATGAGATTCAGGTGAACGGGTGGGTGTGGGGAGTCAGGTGACTGGGAGGAAAGTCCTAGGACATCTGGTGGGCAGATATGAACCGTAATGATTCAAAAACTTTCCCGCATATACAAACTTTTTATGCTTCTGGGCAGGCGATTCAACACCCACATGCCTATAGACCCGCACATTCTTTTCCATATCACCTCCAGTTACTTCTGACTCATGCTGTTGCTTCAGCTATGTAGTTAAATAAAGAATACATATTCATTATGTCTGACAAGCCGCAATGATGAGCCGGAATGTGTGACAGGAGGAGAAAGGGTTAATCATAAATGGCACTGAAGCAATACTGAGTGGAATATGCTTTCTCACAGAGTGTACGTAAATGGCACTCTGGTGGTTTTATTAGTCCAGGCTGAACGCTCAAAAACACATTACTGTTGTGTATATGCATGAGATACATCTCAGCATGCGTGTTCCTGCATATAGATTCAGCTGAGTTTTTTTTTTTTTTAATGTTTTCTTCTCTTCCAGTTTATTGCTTTTTGCCCCACAATTTTTTGTCACTGTCTTGTGAAAGCCGTGTATCTCCAATGAGCTCGGAGAATCGGCCTCGTTTTTCACTTCATTTGAAAAGATGGAAAATAGTCTCAACCCATAAAGGAGCAATTAATTCAAAATCACCACATTTGGAGAAACATAATTTTCACTGGACAGTGACTACATTGAGGGCCACCATGCTGTTTCATTTTTGCATCTTTATGGTGTATTTAAATTTTAATTTGTAAAATCTAAAGAGTCACATGAGGAAAATCCTTTTTTTCCCTGTTTTGTAGTTGTTATAAACTTGGTGGTCTAAAGTAAAAGCAATTAAGACAAGAAAAAGTTTACATCTGTCTCTCCCACAATTAGACAGCCTCCCAGCTTTACAAGTTTCACTGGGCTGCTACATTCCAACCAACAAATCAATAGTTGTCTAACTCAAACTTTGCATAATTCTGCCTCCTCACTGTCTGCTGCCTGCAAGTTGAACCATTATTTAAGAGTAGCTGCCTCATTGTCCACCGGGTTTATTTTGCATTGTGGAGCAGCTTCTGCTATCTCTAAAACGCCTCAGCCAAAAACAAAACACACCAAATGCTCTGCTGTTGGATGCAAGAGTGAACACAGGAGTCATCATGCACTTCCAGCATCTGAGGAACTGAAGACCCAGTGCATGACTTTTATTTTTTATATACCCACAAAAACAGGACAATCTTAGTGTTAGCCCAGTGTGCTGCTAATGTGGCTAACATTACCATTAGCTCTGATTATTTGCCTGCAGAGTAATGTGGAATTGTAAAGCTGAGGGACATTCAGAGATGGTGGCGACTTTAAGACCAATTTAAAATCAACAAACAAGGATTGGCTGGGTTACTGCTTCAGTGCAACCTAAACTCAGCCTGTGTTTACATCTGTATGCTTCTCTCCTTCTCTCTGCACTCACACAAACTGCAATTTAATACAGGCTTGTGAGGATTAAGCGGTGTATAGATAATGGATGGATGGATGATCTTCACCAAAGCTGTTCTCATTTACAGATTTTTTCTGTTTCTTTTGTCATACAACTAAATTAGAATGAAACAGTGATTAAAAGTAAGACTACATGTTAACCAGCAGTCAATTTAGAGCGGCTGTGGCTCAGGTGGTAGAGCAGTTGTCCTCTATTCGCAAGGTTGGTGGATCGATCCCCTCCCCCCTCCTCGACACAGTCAAAGTGTCCTTGGGCAAGACACTGAACCTGAAGTTGCTTCCGATGGCAGACAGCACCTTGCATGGCAGCTCTGTTGCCATTGGTGTATGAATGTGTGTGAATGAGAAAACATTGTAAAGCGCTTCGAGTACCACTAAGGTAGAAAAGTGTTGTATAAGAGCAGACCATTTACCATACTGATGTTATTATCAAAGTGTTGTCTGACTAATTCACCATAAACATGAGTTAGAAACAATGGCTCTGCTGTGAATTTTGTAAATGTAAAAGGGTCACTCAGAGAGAAATTTTCACATGATAAAAAGTCCTGGAACCTCATTTATCATCAGTGCGTATGCACAGATATGTGCGTAGAGCGTGTGTACGAACATTCCTACACAAAGTATGGAATTTATCAACTTGTACTTACACTTAGGAATGTGCGCCAAATATAGGCACAACTCTGACCATGCGTACGCACATAATCTAGTGATAGAACAGTGAAACTACAAATAGAAAGTATCCAGGGATTTTGACCACCGGCACATTCCAGTGTGAAGTATGCGGCATTTCCAGCCATCACTGAGCAGGATCATGTCGGCATAACTCTCCTGGCCCCAGCCTACATCCAGTTCCCTTACAGCCATCACCAATGAGCCCAAATCAAACGGGGACTTAATGCCATCACTGGATTCCCAAACGTAAGTGGAGCCATAGACTGCACCCACATCGCATTCAAAGCAGCATCACTAGAGGAACTTAGTTTTTTAAATAGAAAACGATTTCATTCAATCAACGTACAGATAATCTATGATGCACATTTGTCTCTATCAAATGTTGTCGCCTGGTGGCCTGGAGCAACACACCACTCATTTATTGAGCAGAACACTTCTGTGGTTCTCCAAGCAGGAGCTGCTGAAGATGGCTGACTTATCAGTGAGTATTACAGAGTGTGGAAATGTTTTAGCTGGACTTAGTTTGGTTGATAAAACATCTCATCTGTAGGTGATCGTGGTTCTCCACTGGGTGAACGTTCAGTATTAATTTGTCCTCCTCCAGTTGCAGTGATTTCTCTTTAATGGGCGGTGATGCGTTATTTTTTGACACTGAGCTTAACGTCAAACCACTTTTTAAAAATTTTGCCAGCAATCTCCTCTGACCCAACAAAAATAACTGCGGTGGTTGAATTGCTGCATGCAGCATTTTTTCTTTCGCTGCTTATCCCAACATTTCACGCGTCAAACAATATTTTCTGTTTTGCTTCAACCTCGCTGACATTTACCTTGATTTCAGTTTGAGAAAAGTTCCTCTTTTTCGGCCTTTTTGCCACGATGATGACGACAGGTGAGGGAAAAATAAATCTTCACTTGTTTTGTGAAGAGGCGTGTTGTTGCCATATACGGTGATTTGGAGGCGTTCCTGAAGACAACGTGCATGAGCACGGAGGTTAAGAACAAGTGGGATTTATCAACACTGATGTGCGTATGACCCCTGTATGCACGTTTGATAAATAAAAATCTTTTTGTACTTACGCACACTCTAAATTTCATGCATACGACAGAATTTAGAACCTTTTCTATGCACTGATGATAAATGAGGCCTCCGGGATCACACACTCACTAGCATCTTTGTCCGCTGCTGTGATGTCCACAGTGTTGCTCTTTAAAGTCTATCACACACACAGGGGGAGTCTTCTTCCTGAAGGGGACGTGGACATCAGCATCTTACTTGTATTTGAAACTACAGCAACTGAAACTGCTCATTTAGAACAGGGCTAAAACCAGTCATACAGTCAGGGTGGAAATACCCATCTTTGTGGTATTTTGTGCTGAAAAACAGAAAGAAACAAAGTGGGGACATGTGAGGCTTTCAATAATGTGTTGAAAAGAGGCACAATATTAGTCCTCTAAAAAACGCCCTGTGGAAACAGACACCTGTAAATACGGCACATCTGCAGCGCCTACACTCCTACCTGCATACAGCTGATGCTGCCGAAGCTCTAAAAGACACAAAGTCCTGCTCACAACGGCAGAGAGTGCACTCTCATTACGGCACATCACCTTTTCCAGTGGATGCTTTTTTATAATACATCCTTGCGGGCAGAGTGTTTTCATATGCTTTTAATTCCATTAGAGTGTGACTGCAGCATATATAATGTAGACACGGCTGATTGGTGATATTATCAGATACCTGTATGTTTTAGAGTGCCACGCTAATGTGACACTAGGAATACTGATTAGCTCGATCCAGGGATGTACGCTTGACATTGATGTTATGCTAATGCAGCGCCACTCTCCCGACTGTGTCCACACACACACACTGAGCACCTTCTAACATTAGCCGTGAAGTTTCATATGATCCTCCGATAATGGAAACACATTTTATTCCAAGGGAGCGTCGGAGGACACTGAGTATAATCATGGCTGTGTAAATAATAAGCTTATACCTATTCATCTTTGTCTCTTACCTTTGTCTCTCTTCTAAATCATTCACATAAACATGCAAGGGTCCCCCTGAAACGTATTACACGTTGTTTTACAAAGAGCAATATATGACCTTCGATTTTGCATCCGGAACACAGCACAGTGCATTATAAATCAAGCTTAGGAATATAAAATATAAATCAGCCTGTGTGATTAATTTTTAAAGTGTAAATACAAGATTAACCCTGGCCTCACTGTGTTTGGCAGTGGTGTGTCAATATCATAGAGACAAACAACTGTAATCAGTGTGACAGAAGCCTCCCTGAGGTAACCAGAGGGAGCATCATTGTGATTTGTATTTTAAAAATCGATTTATCTTGTGCGTATGAGGTTTCAGCAACAGCAAACCCAGCATTTTAATAGAAGTGACAGCCCGCTGGTTGGAACATGCTGTGTCTTATATGTCCTGATGGAAGACTGCGTGTGTTTTGTGTGTTATGTTTTTGTGAGTGAGCCTTTGTCTTGTATTAAATCTGGCAGCAAGAAGACAAGATGCGCTGCTCTCAATTGACTTTATTTCATGCAATTATTCTTAATCGATTCATGCATGGATTCTCAAACATACCATGCATCCAAATACCATCTTTCCCAACAGCAATGCAGTTGTTTCAGTATTTAAGGGAGGGGGGTAACTTATTATTGAATGTTGTTGCCTTTTACTGCTCTTTCTCAGCAGGGTGAATCTATAACACAAGAAAAATGCAACAAGCAAAAATAAATGAAGCAACTTCATGAGAGAAGATACTGTAAAAACAACAGCCGGTAAAGAAATCTTAGATGAAAAGCTCGATCGGTAAATAAATATGTTAATTGGGGTTATCATGGGGTTGTTTTCAGCTTTGTGCCAAAACAGCAAGTCAGTCTAACCTCTAAGATAAACCATCAAAGTTCCCTCCTCTGGCCATTCCCATTGCACTAATACGCTGAACCAAGCAATAGATGTGAACGTCTTAATTACGGTGCTCTCTGAGATAATGATAACGCCTGCATTAGCCTGCTTGAAGACAGAAGCACACACACACACATCAGCGTTGAATGTTAAAGCAAGGTTAAAGCACGTCTTTGAGTAAACACCATTTTGTGCTTTCTTCCTGCTGTCTTCGTAGATTAGCACTGACAAGGAACTTTAATAGCTTTAATTGTGCAGAATAAAAATTAACAAATTAGTAGCGAGGTCAAGCCTAACCTTCATTACCAGCTGCTCTGATTTCCTCCGCGGATAATCATCATATAGATTATCCTATGTTTGACTCTCACCGACTCCTAAATCCAGCCTCTTTGTGCACGAACTGTTGTTGCCCATCAAGTGCTGTGCAAGAATATGCAGACAAATGGAGTAAACATCATGAGCATTCACTTTCAAATAAAGTTTTATCATGCAGTATCCCAAATTACTTGAGCTTGGGCACGCATAAACCTTACAAACATTTCCTTAACTGGTTTTTGATGAGCCCAATGTATATCTTGCCCACCCTTAACAGCAGCCACCTTTATATATATATATATATATATATATATATATTACACTTCATTACATTCACTTTCATTAAATTGCAAAGAATGTCCTTGTAGAGAAGAATATTTACTGTAAAACTACAGAAGTATGCCAAATTATACATATTTAAAAACAACAGATTTTGGGGACGCCCCTATAGCTCACTTAGCTGAGTGGGCGACCCATGAACAGGGGCCATAGTTCCCCAATGCAGCAGTCGTGGGTCCTGCTCAGGACCCTGTGCTGCAGGTCTTTCCCCGTTAGTCTCCCCTCTTTCCTGTCTATCTCTACTTCTCTAAATTAAGGCAAAAAGACCAAAAAATATATAAATAAACACATTTTTACAGGTTTTCTATGGTAATTTTACGAACTTTTCAGTCATATTAAATTACAAAATTTTCCCCTAAAAATACCCAATTTTTAATACAAATTTTATCAGATTTAAAGTATATTTCAGTTATTCTTTAGGTGATAATCTTTTGTCTTCCATTATCTATTCAGAGTTTAAAGGTGATTACCATTTAATAAGAGACATTTTTAAATATGTTTTTTATTTTATTTTTTTTGCAGTTATTTTTCATTAAATTCCAATAACGACCTTCTTGGAGCAGCTGTAACTGGTAAATGACAGATGTATAGTGTATTTGTGGCACATTTAGTCACGGTTCTATTTCCTTCAGGTACTGCTAAAGAAATGTTTTGTTTTAATGTATTTGTGCTGGCAGCAGAAAAAATACAGAGATTTGTCAGATTTCCCATGTGTTACTGTTTTCATAAATCAGTTTACTGCGACAAGTAGGTACATGCTCAAAGCAGCAGCTCACATGCTGAAAATGGCAAGTTTTATTAATGCTTTGGCTCATGTAAAAAAGCAGTCCTGCTTGGTATTTTCAGTGAAGTTTCGGTGTATGCAAATCTTCTGCCAAATTAATGCTCCCATCAGTATTTTGAAGGGCCACTGTTGCTACATCCTGGGCTTAGTGGCACTCAAGATGACTGGGATTGTTTTACAGACATACAAACAAGCAATGGTGTTTTTTTCCTTATAGCAGAACAATGATAGACAGAGCACTGAGCAGTGTCACAGCACTGCGGTGACTGGTATGGCTCTGCTAGACTATGCCCACCCAGTTGACAGTTAGGAAAGAAAGTTTAGCCAATTAAAAAATAGCAAATAAAATACCAGTACAGTTTCTGACTTCTGATTGGGTAATCCGGCAACAACCCGCCTCCAAAGTCACACATTGTACAGACAGTCCATGATTGTCAAAGCAGGTGAAAGCATACAAGGTAAAATCACACACTGAACTTGTGCAGAGATAGGAAGTAATTTATAGTCTAAATGTTAAAGGTTGTGTTTGTTTGTTTATTTATATCAGGGATCATGTACAAAAATATGAACCTTAGGAAAAGAAAAGAAATGTCAGCATCTTTCCTTGAACCAACAACATTTAGGTTCTAAACCAGCCTCTCTAATCTTTGGGTTACAGACTGCCCAAGTTACCTGCAACAATCCCACCCTAATACAGCAGGATAAAACCAATCCTGCTTGTGTTTAGACAACAAATTTGAGAAAAAAGGTGAAGCAAATTAATTTGCAAACCCACAGTGACTCCTAATCTTTCAGTTAAAAGTCAATATGGCTGTAATTATTGTCAGGTAGAGAATTGGCGCACTTACAGTGAAACACGGTGCAGTATAGGTCTAACAGCTGGGTGAGCATGGCATCTATCCACACACATGAAGGCTGAGGTGTCCTACTTGTGTTGGAGAGTGTTGTGTGCGTCCCACAGTTTACCTGTTTTTCATACATTCCCCCTTAAGATGGAGTGCTCTCCACCACCGCGAGAGTGACTTGTGAAGGGCTGCTGAAGAGCGATCCATTTGGGAAGCGGCCTTTGTCATCTTATGTCCCTCAGGATGAACTGCTTTGCTTGATAAATGTTTGCAATTATGTGTGGAAATACTTACATTTTAATTGGAGTCGGCTACAATTTTAAAGTAGGGCAATGCAGCTTGAAAAACAATCGTCAGTTAGCCTGTAAAGTAAATGTGCAACACATTTCATATTTGGCTGTGCTGCAGAGAGATAAATGCTGAAAGTGAGTCAGAGCAGGACTTCCAAAGGACCGAAAACAGCGAGGAAGAGATGGGAGGAAACGTGTGTGGGAGTGGTGTACAAAGGAGCTGTTTTTGTTAATAATGGAGAGATCCTTAGGACACCCTTAAAAGCTGACGCTCAGTCCCTGACACACATTCATTGTTAGACCACACAGCCTTCCTCAAGAAAATACTGTAGTAACCACATCATGAGAGGACAAAAAGAGATTTTAGAGAAACTGGCAGGGACCTTCCACATCCAGCATGTGCTGCTCCGCCAGGCCCTGGCAGAATGCCTGGGAACGCTTATTTTAGTGGTGAGTAAAGACTGTTTTTGCATCATTCCTGCAGCGTGCTAAACGGATCAGGTAAATTACAAAATATTAATTGTACACAGTATAAAGCAGTTGTTATCTTAATTTTATTTAAATATGTAGGATCATTATCTGCTCAATTAAATGGAATTTAATCAGAAAGTGCACTTTTTTATTGCACTTTTTTTAAGGAAATTTGGAAAATACATGTGAACGTTTCATGTCAATTTAAAAAAAAAATTTTTTATCAAATGCATTTTTGTTTAATTCAGAAACTTCACATATGGATAATTTAATTGTTAAAATATCTTTAGGTAAATAAGGACCTAAAAAAGTTGATGATTAATATGAGATGCATGACTTGTGTTGTTTCTTTGCCATTTATTTTAAATATTGGAGAATCAAACAACTTTTTATATTCCTGAAGGTATATCTAAGAGGCTACACTGTTGGTTGAAAATGGCCCAAAATAATAATAAGAACTTTTAAAAAAGCACTACTTGTGAATATGCCTGAGATGATGTTCAATTTTTAAAATACGAGACAACACAAGAAAGAGGATGCATAAGTAAATCCATGGCAGTCAACGAGCCAGTTACGTGATCTAACCAATCAATGGATCCAACAACAATTAAAGGTCAGTGAGCTACATAATTATTGTCTGGAGTTTAATATATCACCAGCAGACGCGTCTAACAAGCTGCAAGAGGTTTTGCTTCCTACAACCTACAGCTTTGCTCCAGTTTCTCAGTGCAACGTGAGGAAAGAGAAAAAGAGCTTTTGAAAAAGCCCCGAGGGATCCTGCATCCTTCATGTCCAACATGTTTCTGCTGAGGAAGTAGTGAGGCTGTTATCATGTAAGGCAAAAGTTTAGCTGTTTGATGACAAAAAGAGTTCATAATTTATTTTTTTTGTAATGTCCTCTTCTGTAAAGGCTGATTTGATGTTCAAACAGAACTGTTTACAGTCGTGGTAAAAGGTAAAGAAAGTTTGCTGCTCTCTTCTCATTAAATTGCTGCTCTCTTAGATATCTAAGAAGTCAAAGAAATTATATTCACAAGAACTTTAAAGCTGAAGCACCTCAAACTCCATCTGTTGTCTCTTTGGTTCATTTCTTTCTTTCTACTTTCATTAAACACATTGACCCTTATTATTTCATATGTGTAATTGGGGACTTTTTGCGAGTATCTGTGGCCACCTCTGAAACCCATTCCAACCCACCTGAAAGCCACAAGATTGTTTCACATTAAAACGAAATGTTTTCACTCTATTTTTCATGGTAACCCACAGACAACAAAAATATCAGCGAAGGGCACCTGCGGTGAAACGCCAGGCCATTTATTATTCTGCTCCCCGGCTGTGACTGATCTGTTAATTCCATGAGACCTTTCACTCTGCTGGCAGTCGGGTCTCCTCGGTGGTCAGAGTTGGCCTTCTGTGGACGACTGCTCTGCAGGGGAAGTCTGATTGTTGTCAGCATCAATAATCCCACACAAAACCCACCCATAACATACACATGACCTCTGAGGTCAGAGAGACACACCCTGGATAAGACGAAAAGCAAGGCTCAGCCAGACACCTGGCTCGAGGTCGGCCCACTGTGGAGCTTTATTATTCTCTGTGAAGTTTTTCTACCACTGTCTAGAAAAACAACTTCAGCTACGAAGTGTTTATGTTTTTGTGTTTGTTTTTTTTTTCTTTTCTTTGCTGCATATTTGTGGTTGTATCTCTAAATGGTAAAATCAATGGAAGTAGAACATGTTAAAAAGGCATAGCAGACAGATGTGCTAAAAATGTACCCATATAGGTTGTCTGATTTGCTTTCCGTCCTCTGTCTAGATGTTTGGTTGTGGTGCGGTGGCGCAGATGGTGCTGAGTGAAGGATCTCATGGCACATTTCTCTCTGTTAACCTCGCTTTTGGTTTCGCTGCAACTCTAGGCATCCTTGTGAGTGGAAAGGTCTCAGGTGAGTATTTACTGTATTTCAAAACAGCACAGGTGTTTCACCATTTCCTTAAAGCTGCGATAGGCAGGGATCTGGAGAAAGTCAAAAAAGAAACAGCAGAATCTGTATGGCCAGTTGCTATAACATTTGATATCTAGAGTTGCAGATATCTGTAATCCAATTCTTACAGTCTAAAAGTACATTTCATATATCCACAATGTCATTCTTCTGAGGACAAATGACATCACTTTCACCTTTCACGTGAATGGAGTTCCAGTGACTGATATCTTCAATTCAGTTGTAAATATCCACAAATCACATCGTGGATATTTACAACTGAACTATGACTAGCTGTAATTAAAGTTTGTAGAGTATAGTTCATTAGTTAAGTTCAAGATATCTACGTTGTCTTTTTAAAATATTTAAAATTAATTTTGAGTTAGCGGGAATGATGTAGCACAGTTCGTGTCCCGGTGAGGATGCCGGTGATCTTTCTGCGTGGAGTTTGCATGTTCTCCCCGTGCAGTGTGGGTTCTCTCCGGGTTCTCTGGCTTCTTCCCACACAGTCCAAAAACATGTTGCGGTTAATTGGTGATTCTAAATTGTCAGTAGGTGTGAATGTGAGTGTGCTTGGTTGTCTGTCTCTAAGTGTGAACCTAGTGAGGATTAAGTGGTATATAGATAATGGATAGATGGATGGGAATGATTGAGTTAGCTTAAAGTAGAGCGTTGACTAGGCAAATGACAACATCTGTAATGATGTGAGAAGCAAGTGGGAGGCAGAGGAAGCTTTACTTCTCAACCAGACTGTGGCACTGCAACCATGACCATATATGACAAGCTGTTTTACCGCCATGTCAGAGCAGCCAGAGGTCACAATTTGAGTACATTTTGATCACAAGTCTGTAATTAAGTCCCATTCTTCATAAACTCCTTGCTAATAAACTCCATTTCATGGCATTATCTAATGATCTTATCCACCACAGGAACTGTCAGTGCTTCTGCAAACACTTTTCGAATGCTGGATTAATATCCAGTGAGAAATCTCACATGTGTAGCATCAGACAGATTAACAATTCAAGACAACTGTGTCTTCATCAGACAGAAAGTCAACAAATACATGGAGCAAACACATATATTGAGCCTAAACCAGGTCTACAGTTGTCAATAGATAGATGAGTAAACACAATTTCAAAATTTATGGGGGAAAAAAAATCCAACAGTTGAAGTTGCTATAGTCAGTGTCCAAGTACAAAAAGTATCAGAACACACATTTGTCAAAAGTGACAACCCAGAAAGAAAAAAAAAAACAATGGATCAAGCAATTCATAATGTCAAAGGGCTAACACTGTGACAGAAACAAAACTAACCTCTTAAAGTTAGAAGCAAGTAAGGTACAAGTCTGGTTTCCTCTCACACCACTTGAATTACAATATGTTGAAAGGTTATTCAAGCGTTTTATGCACTGATTACTGCCTACCTCAGCTTTAAAATCTTATCAACCCGTATGTTGTCCTCAAGATCTCCAACTCCCTTTAAAAGCTATGAAACATTTGTTTTATCACCATGATACTTTGACTTCTCAGAAATTGACATTTAATTGCTGACTGTATAAATGTGATTTGGAACAGACGCAGACTTTAAAGTGCATTTCTGTTACTGGAGTTTTATTTGAGTCCTGTAACAGCTGCTTCATAAAGGTCTAAAGAGGAGAGTCCACTGCCTGCTATCAAATTCTACTCACATGCAAGCGAGGGGCTCGCTAGTAAACAAATGTGTAAATAAGCATCCTATAACTTTCTCCTACAGTTTATGACTTTGTGCCAAACAGCATTTCATTTTTGTTTGTACCTGCACTCTTGGAGGCAAGAGACATATAAAAACAGGAATCCCAGAAACTCCACTAACAGTCTTGTTCATCGGACGCAGGTAAAGACTAAACCTCTGCCCCACCGCTGCACTACTCTTGTGTTGTCATTCTGACAACTCATTGCAGAGCCTTTGGGTGAATGTTTCATTCATTTGCACAAAACTGAACATGTTCAACTGTGTACTGAGCAGTCCTGCAAAGTCTTGTGAATGAATGTTGCATTGCATCACACCATATTCAGTGAACATACAAAGCATGAATGCAATGATAAATAATGTATTTTATGCTTATATTGCAACAACCAGGGCTACCACTTAAATAAAACATTTTATAAGGTTGGAAGAAATCCTATTTTAAAGCAAAAATGGCTGATTTTGCTGCGATCAGTACTGTTGTGTCTTCGTGACAACAATAAGGGAGAAAGATAGACGTCAACAAAATATAAGTGGATTTCAGAATTAGGAAGACAAGTTGGGAAAAGGGAGGAAAACTTTATTATCATCCAGAGAATCACACTTAGTTGAGCCAGACTCAATTTGCATCACTGTCATGAAGTACCTGTCATTCAAAGTGTGTTTCCAAAAGACTAAGCTTTTCTTCAACTTCCATCAGCATAACAGGGAGTCATTATTATTGATGGCTTGACAGGCACTAAATATCAGCAAAAGGTAAACTGGCAGTTATCTGAAGTGCAGTATTTACCACACTGATGTGTTTGCAAGATGAATAACAATTAGAGGCGGCAGAGGGAAGCAGAACAGCATGCAGTGGACAGAAGAATGCAAAGTTTAAAAGAGACACACAGACAGAATGAAGGGGCGCTTACCCCTTAACTTGAAAACTATGTGGTCTGTAATTGAAAGGATAGCGAGCAAGTCAATTCTCCATCCCAGTATCTCCTGTCAAAAGCAACCACACTACAAAGGCTTCCACAGTTCACTCATGCTCACTTCTTCAATGTCTTTATAATGAGGCTGTCCCACTCTAATACACATCGGAGCTGAGAAAATAAGCTCTTATAATTAGATATCTCCAACCCTGACACAATTAAGGTGTGAATGCAAGTGAGGCACCCACATGAGTGTGCCATCAGAGCAGTTCTTACCCCCCCTTCAAGGTTAGGAAAAAGGAGACTTTTCTGAATCTTTTCATCCCTCCAATTTAATTTGTGTCACAGAGACCTTCCGTCCTAACAGGCCTACTGAGACTGTAGTTACTGAATGTACAGTGTGCCTCTGTGTCACTGGGAAAAGGGCAGCTATAGTGGATGCAGCCGAGATAAAACAGCCTCTGTGTGTTTGTTGGTTTCATGGTGAACAACACAGAATCTGATTGTGGATGCATGCATATGAATATGGCGATGTTTTTCTCATCTTAAGGTGGTCATCTGAACCCAGCATTGACATTCACGCTGTGTTTACTTGGGAGAGAGCCTTGGAGGAAGTTCCCGCTGTTCTTTTTCTTCCAGACGCTTGGAGCCTTCCTGGGTGCGGCCGTCGTATTTGGAATGTATTTCGGTATGTACGAGAGAACAACAAGCCAATTAATTGAATCGTTAATGTCGACGCAGTCATGCAACTTCAATATTTCAATATATCCCAGTTGGTTGTTGTTCACTCACTGAGACACTTATCCAGGTCGTAGGAGGAGGAGGCGAAACCTGGACGGACGGCTTTTAATCAAAGATTTCCTTCAGCTTACAGCAGTTCTGTGGTGACATTTAATGATTTGGTCTACTACTTATAGTAGTTTGAGCAAAGCCAAATGGTCTGAGCTCTGTGCACCCATGAATAAGTCAGCATTTACACACGCACCTTTTTCTGCAGTTCAAAACTAACTTTCTTCCGCTGAAACTCCTACACAAGACATCAATTAGGCTGTCTCCTTCCCACAAACTCTGGAAGACGTAGTTATCGAAAAATAATTGTGGCTATACCTGGGTCTAAAGTTAAGGATACCCTTTCAGTTAATATAAGAAAACACCCCAATTTGCCACCTTGCAGGAAAACAGACAAACAAACCAAACGCTGATAGCAGCTCTGTGAGGCTGCACACACTGCTGACATAAGCTATATGCTGTTACCGGCACGCTACCATACTGATTTTAAACAGGTAATGCTGAGCTTACTGCTGGGGAAGTCATTAGTTTTGTTGTTTTGTGGCAATGGACCAAATTATCCAACAAATGGAACTTTTGTCCTGCTTATAGCACTCAATAAAAAGTTAAAGGATCACCAAAATTCTTTCAATTTATCAAAAAAATGTATGCAATTCCTTCCAATAGTCGTTGAGATACTTCAGTCTGGACCAAAGCAGAGACTGACAGCCTGACTGACAGAGCCACCCTCGAGCCATGCCACCAGCACGACTAAAAATAATCATGGATACACCTTTGTTAAGGTGTTCGAATTTAACTGGCAAATTAGAAAAATAGAGGAAACAGCCTGCAATGCAAAAATCCATTGTGAATCCCTTATTTTGGAGTAGACTGACGGTGGAGTACATCTTGTACTCTCAATAGGGCTGTGCGGTGTTCATACATGCATTCATCGATTTCTGTTTGTATGGTTTGAGTGTGTGTGTTGTTTTGCCCTGAGTATGTTTTTCTCTGTGCTTGCATTTGGCGATATATTTGTAAATGCGTGTGTGTACACAGCGACCATTCAACGCTGACTATTACAGGAGCTAAATTTTAAAAAAGAGACCAAATTTCCAAGGCTTCCAATGTTTATAGTAGCTCTCAACGTTTTTTGTCTAAGATGTGAAGAACACTTTGATAATATTTTTTATGTGACTTGAATACAAGCTATAATTTAGTGTGCCCGCAATTAGAGGCTTTTATTCTCCAATAAATGAGGGGCAGTGTAGAAAAAGAAGCAAATCCAAAGTTTCGTTTTAACAAAGCATTAACAGCGTGAAGGGGGACTTGAACTGACAGCTGGGTTCCTATAAGCTTTCATTGTTAAAATACATGTACAATCCATCATGAAGAAGAAAAAAAAAAGATTTTAAATTGATTTGCACACTTTTGCTTTTTTTATTTTTTATTTTTTTACCAGAAGCATTGTGGGACTTCGGCCAGGGACAGCTGATTGTGGTGGGGAAGAATGCCACAGCTGGGATTTTTGCAACTTACCCAGCCAAACATCTCACCCTGGTTAATGGATTCTTTGATCAGGTAACAGTGACTTGATTACTTAAGTATTTCAGTGAAAAAGCCTTAAAGCAGCCCACCTCCCACTAACCACAACCTCTGGCTGCAACAGTACTGCACATGTGAGCTATTTTTAACATAAGAGTCTATTATGTGCAGTGTTTAAGTAAAAAAAAAAAGAAAAACTATCAGAGATGAATAGATTCTGTGACGCATGCTTGGCACTAGTTTCTCAGCATGCTATTACAAATCAAATTGTCTACAGGAAGTGGTTGAGAAACCACTAACAGTTTTAAGCTCAAGCAGTGTTACTCACTGCGCAGCTCACGAGCCTCATGCGGCTCGCCCGGCTTTAGTCAGCAGCTCTGTCTGTGGATAATAATTATATGATAATGCAGCCAATACTCATAATCCCTACAATGCTCAAAACAGCTATGATAGACAAGCTGGCAGGATAGGCTGCAAATACAAGACCTATACAGTAGCTCACAGTTGCCAGTTTCAGCAGCCCTCCAGAGCACCCCGATGGCAGAAGTGCTGTTGGACGAGTAAATAAACAGAGAGCCAGAGATAAATAGGGTCAGTAAAAATAAGATTGCATATGGAGAGTACAGAACTATTACAACATGCAATCATTTGGATTTTTACTGAATCCTGAAATAGTGCCACTGAATTCCATTTAAAAAAAAAATCAATCAGTGCCTCCCACCTGACCCCATGAGACTCTGGGTTTTTTTTTTTTTAATATGCAGAAACGTCAGTATGTTTAATGATGCCATGCAAAATTTTACCAACAGTCGTCCTCAAATGTATTCATACCCTTCCTTTAAAGAAAAGGCAAAATTCACAACAGTCACTGAAATTACTAGAAACTGAAAAAAGTAATAATAAATAAAAATGTGTTAAAATATAATTTAGTGAAATAAGACATTGCTTTGAATTGTGGTTGAAAAGAATAATTTTGAAAAAAACAAAACTGTCCTGGACAAATTAGACTCTTTGCTGATGAGCAGTGGGCCAAAATCCAAATACCTGTCAACAAGTGCAGAAGTCTGATTGAGAGTTACAGAAAACACTAGATTGCAGTGATTGGCTCAAAGGGTTGATCAATAAAATATTAGTTTATGGGTCCCATCATGTGTGTTTGCTTGTGTATTTATTTATTTATTTACAAATATTTCTGTTGAACGACAATTCAAAAGCAATGTCATGATGTTCATTAAATTTTTATTTATTATTACTTTTGTCAATTTCAACTTATTTCAGTGACAGCTGATTTTTTTTTTGTTTCCTTCTTTAATGGGAGGATATGAATACATTTGAGGACAACTGGACATATTATGAATGTTTTCTGAGTTACAGGCCCTTGAAACACAGGTCGAAATTTTCACTTTTTGTTAATTTGTGTTCTTTTTTCTATCCCTTTGAGCTCCCGTAACTTCACAACTACAGATGATAGAAACATGACATTTTCAGGCCTTAAAAACACATTTGAGCTCTGTAACCAAATCAATTTTACATCAACTCTGAAGCCCAAATCTTGTTTATGCTCAGCATGATTTTCTCTATAACCATCTTTAAGCATCACTATCATGGGGTGTGTCAGAGTCAGAGTCGTAAAACTGAACCAGCTTAAAGTCTATCACACTGAGTGACAGAAACAAGCACTGGTACCTTGGATTTGATAACTCACTGGAGAAAATGTTAAAAAGCAAATTGTGGGCAACCTTTCAAGGCTCATATTAGCATGCGGGATAGCTAGTTGGTAGTTTATCTTCTATCAGTGATTCCTTTTGTGTCAAAGCTGTTTTTTAAATACAGTCAAATTTTAACACTTGTGAATGTAGCTTATGACATGTTTTACATAACAGTTTGGACCAATCAGAATGATCAGACCAGTCTGGAACACTGAGTGCTTGTTTGAGAGCCTTTCAGATTCTACTCCGATAATGTTCAGTTCTTGTTCCGTCAGTTTGTTCTATTGAACCGTTTCATCATCAGATTGTGAACAACAGTGATGTTTTAACTAGTGTTAACTCTTTAGATTATATGCCCAGACTGACTTTATGGTACAAACTAAACTTCACATTCTCATGATGACGAGCTGGGAAAATACTATTTTCATTACATCACGATTATCAGGACTGGGCCTGTTGCATGTGATATCAGTATAAAATGGAAGTTACACTTGTATATTGCACCTTTGTACACATTAAATACATGAACAGTGTTAACTTAGACTCATCATGGTTCTGTTTTCTTGAGTGAATTTAAATTTTGCAGGTGTCAAATAGCAAAAAAAATATTTGGACAGAGAGAATCCTCCCTAGAAGAAGAGTCTGGTATCAAAATCCGGTAAAAAAAAATTAGACCTTTTATTTGTTATAACTTGCTTTTACAGACCACCTGTTCCACATGGTGATGTGAGCCTAAGTTAACCTAAAATGCACTTTTTAAGTTTTCTGCAATGAAATATTAGAAAACAGATCCACACATCCAGGGTATCAATACGTCTTTCCATTCCACTAAGTCACAGACATTACACTGGTATATTGTTGCTATTGAAACTATGATATATCTCATGATGTTGATGCTCAAATCCGTGCTGGACAAAAACAAGATTTTGGCTTTAGATTGTGACCCCTGGAGTGGATGTAAAATTGATTTGGTTGCAGTTCAAGTGTGTTTTTCATCCCTGAAAATGTCCTCTGTTTATCACCTTAAGGTATAAAAGTATGAGGACTCAAAAATCCTGAAAGTAGTAAGAAGAATTAAGATGTAAAAAAAACTTCCAGCCACCCCTGTGTACTTCAAGGGCTTGAACTAAAAATATTAAGTTTGAAGATAAAGTTTTGCATGGCTTTATTAAATATAACAAAGTAATTGTAGGATCATGTCAGAATTTTTTTTTCAGATTTGGTTGCTTTTATGTTGAATAAGCCAGGGAGGAAACTATCATCAATCTGCAAAACGCTGCCTATCTCAAGTAGTAGCTTCCATTATTACTCAGGCTATTCAGGGTCTCATTCAAGCCATTATGTAGTACACCAACAATAAAACTGGACCCATTTTAAATCAAACAAAGTTGTGAACCAGATGGAGAGAAACATGGCAGTGCAGCAAGTGAGGAAAATAAAGTCAGAGCAAGCAGCAGCTGAAAATCAAAACAAAGACTGCAGGTGGTCAGTGTATAAAAAGAAGAGAGAGAGAGAAGAAGAGGTAGAAGCTATACAAGATGAGCAGGAAATATCAAGAAATATGGACAGGCATGGTTTTGTTTGTCCTCCGCAGACATGAATCCAACACAAAGTGTCTGTTTTCAAGCAGACAAGTAACTTGGAACATTTCCAGGTCACGCATCCAAAAATTGGTTTTGTGTTTTTATTGAGAAAGAGGCTTGATTGCCAGGATTCCATCCTGACCATGCAGAAACAACTGGGTTGAAAAATGAAGCCAAGGCTCCGGTGCCAAAAACTGCAGTTCCTTAAATGGCCACTTGAGGCTGCATCTAAAAGTTGATTAATACCCAAAGACCCCCATGTTAAAAAAGACAACTATACAGCATAAATAAAACATGTTTACATGCTGGAACAGAACACAGTTTTGGCCTCTATGGACAATTTCCCCATTCATGATGACTGAACGACAGGTCTGCTTTTATGTAAGTGACCCTTTCAAATTGCATTAAGGCTTAAAGTCCTGAAAAATTAAGGGTGCAGCCACTTTAAGTAACAGAGGAGTAAGTTGTGGACTGATTGGTCACCTTCATACCAGTTCTACCAGAAATGGCTTAATGCAAATAAATGGAACAGACCAGGCCAGAATGTTTTAGTTATCAGAAGATGACACAATACTCAACATCTTCAACAAGAGCATTTTTGCTCCTATGAACTATTTCAGTTTCTCTTTGAATACATTTCCAAGACCTGCATTGTCACTGCAATGCACTCCTTCTGTAGATGTGTTTGTAATACAATCAGCACCCAGGAGGCAACATTGCAGCTCTTTGCAGCTCTGATCGGCCATCCAGCAGTGCTGCCCTTGCCTCCCAAGTTGTCCACCAGGGAGTGCTGCTGCTGCACTCATATAGATACTGCCATGTCTCGTCATGTAAAATGATCTCCGCCATATCCTTTGTGAAGCTGATTGTTGTCAAGTCCAGACCAAGTGAACAAACAGTCTCCTTGAAGTGTTTCCACCATCCAGTGAAGTCAGTATACATCAGTGGAAGTTCTACAGTGTGCTCCTTCTGATGAAACTGACTGCCAGCATTCATTTTTATTCTGTCTACCTTTTACAGAACAAATCACTTTGAATATCACTTCTTAAAAAGGGACTGAACATGTCTAACAGGAATCACAAGGCAAATGAATTAACAATAGTGCAGTTTGTGAGATAGACATTTTTAAATGTCTGGAGTAGAAAACCAAAAATATTGTTTTCAAGGACTTTTTTCATTGTTCATGCAATTACAGGAAGCCTTTGTCTCCATAATGAAAAGAACTGAAGCTAAATTAATACAAAACTATTACATTTTTCCTTCTGTGCTGTATCTCAGATTATTGGAACAGCTGCTCTGATCGTGTGCATCCTGGCCATAGCTGATCCATGCAACAGTCCAGTCCCTAGAGGTCTGGAGGCCTTCGCAGTGGGCTTTGTTGTGTTGGTCATCGGCCTGTCAATGGGCTTCAACTCTGGCTATGCCGTCAACCCAGCCAGGGATTTAGGACCACGCATCTTTACGGCGGTTGCAGGCTGGGGTGGAGAGGTTTTCACGTGAGTGTAACAGTTAACGGTAAAATGATACAGCAGGATCGACTGATTGTGTGATTGGTGTCTCAGGGGGATGTGCTGAAGCTTGGATGTGAGTTCATCACTTGCCCCCCCTATTATGAGTTACTGGAGCCATTCATTTTAAATTTACTCAAAGAGGAGGAGGTCTATGTGGAGCTTGGAGGACATGGTGGACTGCAGTCACTATGGTTGACTTTACCAGGCTCTGAATTCATCAGTGGCCTCTGGTCCTTGATGTTTGCTGTTCTCAAACAGAGAAGGACCTGATTCAGTGGCATTTTGCTGGAAGGTGTGTCGAGAGGCATGATTTTACTTGGCAGGGGCACGTGCCAGCCAAGCATGTAGTTCCCTATGTCATGATTTCTCTCCAATTCAAGAAATCCCCATCAAAATATGACAAAAATCATATAGGATATATCCCTTGTCTAACAAACCAACCAACTAGACACATTATCCTAAAGAGAATTAAGAGGCTTCTCACTCTTAGTAATTTAGAGTTTAGCATTTAATCCATCCATCTATCCATTTTGTTACGCTTATCTGGGGTCGGCTTGTGGTGGCAGCAGGCTAAGCAGGTCATTCCAGTCATACCTCTTCTCAGCAGTCAAAGTGTTCCAAGGCCAGATGAGATACCTAATCCTTGCCACGAGGTCTGGGTCCACCTCCCAGCTGAATGTGCCCAGAAAACCTCCAAAGGAAGGTATATAGGGGGCATCAGATGTCCGACCCACCCCGGCTAGCTCCTTTTGATGCAAAAGAACAACATTTTTACGCTGGGATCCATCTGGATGTCTGGGCTTCTCACCCCATCTCTAAAGCTGAGCCCAGCCAGTCTACGGAGAAAACCCACTTTGGCTGCTTCTGTCTGAAAACTCATTCTTTTGGTCACCACTCAGTGCTCGTGATCGTAAGTGAGGGCTGGAGTGGCTAATCAAGAGCTTTGCCTTTTGGCTCCGCTCCCTCTTCACCACAATGGTCCAGTACAATGGCCCCATGATTGTTAATGCTGCTGCAATCCATCTGCTCATTCCATTCTCCATTTCCCCAGTCACTCATGAACAAAAATCATGAAGTACCTAAAGTTGTTTGCTTGGGGCAGCAACTCACTTACAATCCAGCGGGAGCAATCCACTGGCTTCTGGTGGAGGCGTCAGTCTTGGAGATCTTATTGAGTTTACCATTGTATTTCCATAAAGTTGGGGAACTCACAGGAGACAGGCCCAATCCCAGTCCTGACCAGAAGCCCTAAACCCTCACAGACTCAACTCAATGTAAGAGGCTACAAGGGCTCGGAATGGTATAAAACAGGAGCTGGCCAGCAGTTTTTTTTCTATCATTTTACCTTGAGGACGTCAACATGTTTCACTGTTTGTGGGTTTGGGACTTTTTGTTTCATGCTTTCTTCATGGCCAAGGCTCTGAAGGGGAAGCATATTTAGAATTCCTAATGTTATCGTAGAACAAACAGCTACACAGAGTTCTGGGTATGAATCACCAGTGAGCTTTGTGTTTACACTTACATTCCTTTAAATGGCAGAGTTATAGATGCACTAGCTAACTGATGTACTGGCCCTTGTATCCCGCTTCTAAGATGCCCACTTCTCTCAACCTCCACCTCTTCAGTTTGCAATTTCAGCTTTAATTTACATTTTTCTAATGCTCAATCTGAGGTAATGACACCATAATCGGCCTCAGCTGACATCACTAATGCTATTTTTGCAAACTCTGGGAAACTTCCTGTAAAACCGAAGAAGATATAATGCACTTGTTGTTATAAAACTTCTTGTGATGAGTGAACTTGTACAAAATGCCTCTTTAAACATATTCAAGCGTAACCCTCAGCATTGACGCTGCTCGCATACCTTCTGACTGGTAGCGCCACATTTCTGTAATGTCTGACATGCACTCATTTCTTTTTTAGGCTTGTTATCGCAGGTAAACGAAATATTCTGAAACAGCACAAAGCATTCCAGTTTATTTTTTCCCCTATTTTCCTCCTCCAGAGCGAACACCTACTGGTTCTTTGTGCCCATCTGTGCTCCATTCTTGGGCGCAGTGGTGGGTGTGTTGATGTACCAGCTGATGATTGGATACCATCTACAAGGAGTAGTGCAAGAGGAGCAGAGGGAGGAGGAGGAAAGGTTCAAACTCTCCAATATCACAACCAACGAAGATGCATGAGCTCATCTGAATTTCTTTCTACAATTATGCCGCAGTAAAACACTCCCACTAAACATGTTTTCTCCTTTGTTTAGTAAACCTGTTTACTTTTATACATCACTTTTTTTTAACCAACAGGTAAGCCTTCAATCAATGATCATGAAGCCATTTACTTTTGCGTCCTCTCATCACATATAGAAAGCGTCTCTCAGAAAATGACGGCGCTTGTTTTTGTGTTCATTTTCATTGAACTCCAGTAAGCTCTTCCATTTCTACTTGAAGCACAAAACTATTTCCTTCATGCTGTGTGTCTGACAAAACAAATCTATCAGCTCACGGGAAAAAAAGCCAAACAAAAGACAGTTTACGCTGAAGCAGTACTTGAGAGATGCCTTGTTTATTTCTGTCTAAGGTGGAGGTAACCTTCAAATCACCAACAAATCAAAAAGCATCCACACTCAACCCTTTCTACTGCAATTTCTTTCATTTTGGAAGAACTGTGTGTGTCACTTCTGCAGGGTTCCTGAGCTGGAGGCACATTTTCTTCTTCTTCTTTAAAAAAAAAAAGAAAAAGAAAAAACACCCTCAAACAGAAACACATTATAAATCAGCACAACCGTATTATGCTGAAATTTTAGCATTGCAAAATCCAACAGTGTGAAATTTCTTAAACGGTTACTACCTGCCTCCATGTGTTCCCACCACCCAACAGCTTGTAACACCTCTTGTCTGATGTTTACCTAATTAAAATGATGTGTAAGTAATTAAAGCACACGAGAGCACAATGCAGTCTATTACTCTTCTTTGACTTAGAATTGGCTTTTGCAATAATTATGTGCAGGTCCTCCTTTTTCAAAAGGTCTAAAGTTATGTAAAACCTTGAATCCTTCAAACCTTTAATAGCAGCTGAAAGACTAAATGTGTGATAGAAGAATACAGAGCCTATACACATGTACAGCTTGCTGTACTATAATGATAATGTAAGTTATACAGTGTGTAACTTTACACTGTACAAAGACAAATTTAGAAAAACTAACAGATGGATTGTAACTGAATCAAATTCTAAAAATGTATTTGCAGTATTAAACTTAAAAGTTTAATTTATTAAATAAAAAAAGAAAGGTTATTGAAAATTTGATGAATTTGCAGATTTATTTCAACAGTTCCTTTATGTAAAGAAAAAAACTTTTTCCTTTTAAAATGAAATCTTTTGTTGTGCAGTTTCAAGTTTTTAATGTTCTTTTACAAAATACATTTAAAGTCAGTCTGTGTGTTTTTTCTACTATAAAGATATTTTAGTGCAATGTAAAAATCTGGGGGAAAAAATACTAAACTATACTAACTAAATAAAGAGAAATCTGTAATTTTTAAAATGGATTTATTTATTTTTACAGTGTAAATTAATTTCTGTCTCACAGATGAAATCGCATGAGTAAGAAGTGAAACAGAGTTAAAACAGCAGGAATCTCACTGTTGTCTTTAAAAATAATTATTTAGTCTTACCTTAAAAAGAAATAGAATTACTTCACACAATTACTTTGAGAAATACTTTAATTTAGAGAGAGCCATGCAGGCAGTTTAACGCTGCTTCAAGTCGTTTAGCTTTGTACATACATGTGATTGATCTTTTCATAAAACTCTCAGCAAGACAGCAAATAAGCAGAGCTCCCAAAAACACTGCTGGAGACTATTAAAGCCAATCACATGGGGATGTTTTATGCAAAACATAGTAAGTTTCGTTTTCTGATGCTCAGCTAAAGTATTCAGAGTAAACTGTTTCGCAGCTTCTTGGACTGCCAACACTCGCCTCAGCCATGTCGCTGTATGGCCCAGCTTGTCAGGATCTATATTATAATCTGCTTCCACAAATTACAAGAAGATGTTATCCAACTGAATGCAGAAGATTTAGCTTTTCCATTCTACACTTAGGGCTCCAGAGAACTTACAGCTTACCCCATCCTGCCATAAATCCTATCTATGGAGCATTCTTACAGCCACTATGTGAAGAAATTACTGAACAATTCCAACTTTTGCTGCTCTTAGAGGTAGCGTCAAAAAGGACGGAGACGCTGAGAAACTACACAAACTTATCTAGAACAATTTGCAAAATGTTGTGTTTACAGAAATGTTTTTTAAATGAACAAATTTAAGTTTTACGCCGTCAAGCAGAAACCAAAATAATTTCAGCTCAGAACACACAAAAGCATTTATCTAGACTGTTGCTTTGGAACTGCAGCACTCACCTCTTCCACACCTGTTTGTCTCTCGCGGTTCACAAAGGTTTCATGCCCTCTCCTACAATGACACACTTGCCTGCAATTTGCTAGCCTAATTTAAGATTTGCCTCAGCTGGCCCCGCGCTCAGAATGACGTCATCATAACAGATGGTTTCAAATTGAGTTGAGATGGTCAGCACCTATTTATCTGTGTTGAGTCACTTATGGATCGCTGTATCATCACCCCAATTAGGCAGTCCCTTAGAGGCAGTATTCCCAAAAATAGAAAAAGATTGGTATGCTTCCAGGTGAAAAGCTTCAAGACTTCACTGTTGTTGGTGTGGCTGATGGGCAGAGAGTTGCATTAGAGATTCACCAGAATGCAAATAGTGACATTTGCCACATTACAAATGCCCTCCAAACTGTTAATATACCCTTTTGGTGTGTAGTGTCTCAGGTGGTATCACTGTTAAAAAATTGATCTTGATTTGAAAGGGCACTAAGGGCACAAAAAAAAGGTCAGGGGTATTTGCTCAAAACAAGGCTTCCGCAGCACAGCAAGGCGCACACACCCTCATCAAGTTACTATCACTCACCACAGACACCCATCAATGTCCAATTACCATTATCAGAAGGGAAAAAGCAAATTCCGCATCAAAATATCAGTAATGACATTTTTTGGGGGTCTGGAAAAGAATATCAATCCATCAGATCTTACAAAGGCTTAAACTTCAGAGACGGACGTTTGACATTTGGACTCCCTCTTTGGCATGACCTTTGCAGCAGTTCACCAAACATATCTAGTGTCAATCTAGCGGCTTGCCTCTGAAATTTCAATTTACATTCCTGCTGATTAGCAGACGGGAAGCGGAGAGGGCAGCGGCAGTTTGATTTTGCTTTTTAAAAGATGTCACGGCAGAACAGAAGCAAGGTTCAACCGTGTTATCAGTTTTTTAAAAAAAAGTTACAAATGTGACAAGCTCTGATGATGTGAAACAGCATAGACGATCAGAAAATCCTCCTCATTTGCTATTCACTGTGGGTGCCGGGCCAGAAACATGTGGCGGAGATGAAAACATGTTATCTATGACTAGAAAATAAAATCAGCAACATCAGCTGCAAGAACAACAAGAACCTCCTTCATGGTTGACACATTGGTTTGTTGCCTACATCTGATCACTGACAACATATACGAGGTACGTTATTAAATATAAAAAAACAACATGTACAAGCTGGGCAGGAGTTTTTCATATAAGATTAAACATACTGGATATTGCATGCTATATTCAGCTTTTAATGTGATGCCACACAGGCATTTCAATGCAGGCGGAGCAGCATGAAACCTTGAGCCACAGCTCCACTGTGTGGCGAAAACATGAACTTCTAACACTAAATCCATCCATCCATCCATGATCTATACACCGCCTAACCCTCACTGGGGTCGTGGGGGGTTGGAGTCTATCCCAGCTGACTCAGGGTGATGGCAGGGGACACCCTGGACATGTCACCAGTCTATCACAGGGCTACACTTAGAGACAGACAACCACATTCACACCTGTGGACAATTTAGAATCACCAATTAACCTCAACATGTTTTTGGACCATTCTGCGTGGAGTCTCCATGTTCTCCCCGTGCAGCGTGGGTTCTCTCCGGGTTCTCCGGCTTCCTCCCACACAGTCCAAAAACATGTTGAGGTTAATTGGTGATTCTAAATTGTCCGTAAGTGTGAATGTGAGTGTGCTTGGTTGTCTGTCTCTAAGTGTAGCCCTGTGATAGACTGGTTACCTGTCCAGGGTGTCCCCTGCCTTCACCCTAAGTCAGCTGGGATAGACTCCAGCCCCCCGCGACCCTAGTGAGGATTAAGCGGTGTATAGATAACGGATGGATGGATGTTTTTGGACTGTGTGGGAGGAAGATGGAGAACACGGAGAGAACCCACGCTTCACAGAGAAAACATGCAAACTCCACACAGAAAGATCCCATGTATCCTCACCGGGATGCGAACAGCGACCTTCTAGCTGCGAGGTGCTAACCACCGAGCCACCTTGCAGCCCCCCACACACAGAATTGTGAGGAAGCAACACACACACACACACACACACAAACAAACAACTCTGGTCAGCTAAAAGGACAGAGGAGTCATAGATAACCACTGTTAACTAATTCAGTACAAGTGTTTCAATAAAGCTACACTGTTTATAAATTGTGTCAATGTGAATGATAATAAGCAGATCCTGGTTACATGTTCACATCACGTCTTGTAACTGATACAAGTATTTACAATGGTGTGTGAATCCTGTCAGACAAATTGCTATTCAAATAAACATCTGTCCTATAGTGTTATTTAGCTTCAGATGAAATCATATCACATTCTTGGGCAGCAGGTTCTCTTGGGGTTATTCGAGCCAGTGACTGCACAGGTGGATGTTTGCTGAGACTAAATGGAAAAAGTCCAAAGAAATGAAAAGAAAGGCTCATTGTCTTCACATCCTTATTCGATATAACTTTCTGTTGGATGATACACCACCACCCCTGCTTGAGAGTATCACGTTGCACAGAGGGGTGGCAGCAGACATATCTTCATTCCACACAGCCACAGCAAGCTCTTGAAATGGAATACTCCTACAAACACGTTACATGCACCAGGAAACTATGTGTTGCATGCAGCAAGGGTGATTACCCTGATTATCACCTGCTGTGCAGCTTCCTGTTTGCACTGTCACAGTCAGTTATTTACTCAGATGTGTAGAATTTCTTACACTCTGTTATTTTGGATGGTTTTAACCGTCATATTTAAATTACTCAGGTGAATTCACACAATGAAAAAGGGTCTTAATATTGAAACTTGCTGGGAAAATACGCAGCTCCGCTGCTATGTCGCAAAACCGCTTTGGCTTGATGGATGTTGTTTTAAGCTTGATTGTTCAGGTTCAAATGGCAGTAAGTTTAAGTAAAGCAGACTCTCACTTCTAAAAATATGCTTACTCCACATTCCCAACAGCCAGAAATAGCTTGTTATAAATGCTTTTTCCATTGTAATTCCAGATTCTAATGTGTTTCTTTATGCCTTGTGTTCCCAATTCACTCTCTTGCATGCAAAGTAGCCCACACACGTACATGAATAGAAACACATCCGTGCAATGGTTTCATGCTTCTCCGATCTACGCTCGTTCCAGGAAATGCCACAATATAACAACAAAGGAGAAGGAAGGTATGTTAACGTGGATCTAAACATATTATTTTTCAAAATCACAAGAACATGCTTCGAAATGCTTTTACAACGTTTCTCCAGAATCTTTTGCTGTGTCTTTAGCAAGTGATGTCGTACGCACACAAAAACTCCTCAGGGCACCTTCAAACATGAACACAAATCACATGTTCCTTTTGAAGATAAATCTTTGAGCAAGGATTAGTCTGCCAACAAATGCCTGTTTAATGATCCACGCATAAAAATAAGATTTGGAAACGACAATTTGTGAGGGATTTATGATGCACTCTCCATTCCTCGATCACGTTCTCACCACTATGAGCTACAGAACAACTATGAATACAAGCTTGTTGGAAAGGTACTGACATCTACCCAACTTGACCTGCCTTTGATTTAGTTTTGCATTGTATAATTTACTTTTTTATTTATTTATTTTTAAATAGAATGGAAAATGTTTTAATAAAGTTCACAAGTACACAAAAAATTTTGTATTTGTGGATCATGACATTTGTCTGTACTGACACAAATTCCCCTTTTACAAAAGTGCACCGATGCCAACACACCATCAATCTCATTCTTTGTTTCCAAAAGCCATTGAAACAGGTTCTGCACGACGGTGGTGCCTGTATATGTTACTTTGTGAAACCCTCAAATGAAGACAATTTTTTTGTTTTGTTTTGTTTTCCTAACTTTTCTCAGTATGCTTTTGTCTGGCTCTGCTTTGTGGTCCTGTCTACACTCCACCCATACGTGCGTGTCAGCATTACAAAATTGCAGCTATGTATTGTGATGAATGTCTTCTGTATTATATAGCATAAAGATCAGCACACAATGAGAAGCTGATTGCAGCAGCTTAAGAAGAAGACAAAGAGAAGCCACACCTGACTGAGCTATGTCTGATAGAGGATAATGAGCAGCTCAGCATACTTCCTTGCTCTTTTGAAACAACACATAAAACAAAGATACGCTTGAAGCGCCGGTCTGGAAGCAGCAGTTTGATTAAACGACAAATCTTGGATAGAGTTGCACATTGATATAGTAATTATGTTATCATGAATAATTAGGTCACAATTTGTGTTGCAATAAATACAAAACAAAACAAGTGGATGCTTTCTGAGACATCAGAGCGACTCAGTCTGCTAACGAAGACCTGAGATGTTAAGATCTGAACTTTGTTGTCAGGATTTCTTTGTAAAACAAACGATTTACAGAATTTGGTTGATACTTTTGCTGAACTTCCTAATTTTAAATATCAGTCCCTTCAAATACAGTATTTTTATTTATTATTTTTCTCATTATTTCTCTATTTGATAATAAAGCTTAGATGTCAACAAACAGATCTGAATACATTTGCTCAGTATATGAATATATGCTGGGGCATAATGCTGCAGCTGATAATAGCAATAATATATAGTGTGGTCACTCCTACTCATTGAAGGGTTTTTCTTAATTTGGAAATATTTTTACACAATTAGAATCAAAATAAAGACACCAAATCTGTGAAATAACACAAATTGAACTATGTCGTGAGAAAAAAAGTGTACGTAAAGCATAACATAGTTCATACTTAAGATTTCTCGTGGTATGACCACTGTTTTCCTGCATGAGTTGCACACTATTGTCAATAGGGTAAGCAGGTTCATGTGAACCTAGAAAGGTTTCAGTGAACAAAGGAGCCTTGTCAAAACTTAACTGGTTGAAATCTCTTGCCATCGTTATGTATTTGTGACCACAAGTGCTGAGGGACTACTGGGAGATTGCAAACAGCCCTATTCCAATACTGCACTTAAGCATCACTGTTTTAACACCTGAAGGTCAGTAAGTCCAGAAAGTGTAAACAACTTGCAAACTTTTAAAATGTAATTAGAAAAATCTTCAAATTCTGTAATGAAAGTGGCTCTTGTGAGGACTGCTGCAGGAAAGAACGACCAAAATGATGAAGTTTATTGCAGACTCAGAAATCAACAGCAGGTCAGAATAAAGCTTCCCAGAGTTCAGGTAATACTCATGTCAGCACCAGCTACAGACTGTGGATCAGGCCTTCAAACACAACTGAGGGAGACCAACAGAATGACGAAGTGAAGCTATAGGGCCAAGAAAGACCATTACAGCGATGGAAATCTGTGCTTTGGTCTGATGAATTAAAATTTCAGATTTTCTTTGGTTTGCCGAGTCTTTGTGAGCCTTAAAGACGACAAGCAGATGGTATCCGCATTTGTGGCTCAAACTGTGAAGCAGGGAGGAGGAGGAGGTGTGATGGTGACAGTGTTGACGATTTATTCAGAAGTCAAAGCAACACTTCATCATGCCTGCAACAACAATCTGCTGCGACATCTGATTTGTGCTCAATGGGACCACCGTTTGTTTTACCACAGCGCAATGAGCCAAAACACACCTCGGGGCCCTGCGAGGGCTGGTTGACCAAGAAGCAGAGTGATGGAGCACCGCATCACGTGACCTGGCCTCAGCAGTCACCTGACCTGCACCCTGCTGGCATCGTTCAGGATGATTTGGCGGAAAAGCAGCCGGTGAGTGTGCTCCAGGCGATGAACTCATAAATGAATGAGAGATCGAGGAGTGAACAAATTTGTTCTCAGATCCCGAGGAGGCGACTTTGAGGACTCAAACTTATTGTGCTTTCTCTACATTCGATGTTCTACAAGTGTGGAAAATAATAAACTGTAATAATAACATATATTTTTTATGTAAATGAGTGGATGTGTCCAGATGTTTGACTGATACTATTTGTTCTAATAGGATCATCTTGAGGACATAGAAATTCATTATATTATATTATATTATATTATATTATATTATATTATATTATATTATATTCGTGGGTTCTCTCCAGGTTCTCCGGCTTCCTCCCACACAGTCCAAAAACATGTTGAGGTTAATTGGTGATTCTAAATTGTCTGTAGGTGTGAATGTGAGTGTGCTTGGTTGTCTGTCTCTAAGTGTAGTCCTGTGATAGACAGGTGACCTGTCCAGGGTGTCCCCTGCCTTCACCCTAAGTCAGCTGGGATAGGCTCCAGCCCCCCACGACCCTAATGAGGATTAAGCGGTGTATAGATAATGGAAGGATGGATGGAAATGTGTGTTGTATTGTTGTCCAGTCTGCAGCAGCTTTAGTCACTGTACAAGAGACACAGTGACTAACAAGAAAAGCAGACAGCTGACGTTATAGCAAGAGGACTTCATCAAGCTAAAGATAGTCGAAGTCTAAAATTAATTTGTCCATAGTTGTTATCTAAATACAAAACAATGAGTACTGTAGTTTCTGCTACTACATCTCTCTACACATCTCTCTCTGTCTACACTCTCTGGCAATAATTTTGATAAGTAAATAGCTATAAAAAAAAATAAAAATAAAAATAATAGTCCATTAATCATTTCAGGAAAGACCATATAAACTCTTCTCTCTTGTATAAATATGAAAAGCACCAGATTTTAGGAGGTAGTAAAGATATCCAAATGTACAATTATCTAATTTATCTTTCGTGTCAAGGGAAAATTCCAGACTAGACTTACAAAACATACACCTGACACATTTTACAGGAAAGAGGAAACTAGTGTGTTTTTCCCTCGTGGAGTTTCAGCGTATGGTTGGTGGAGCACAAAGAGTCCACCCTCTTACGTGTCTAGAGTCTTCTATCAAAGTATATCAGGGAAGTAAATGACTGTGGTCTTCTGATTGTGCAATCAGATGCAAGAAACTATGTTTGAATGAAAGTATAACTTGATTGAAACTACAAGATTAATGTGGAATTGTATTTGTAATTTAGTTTGCCAACGAGTGAACAAACCATTTTATTTAATACACAAATTCACTGAGACAATTTATTCAATGTTTCCTTTTAACTGAAGTCATTACAAATGTCTTTTTAATGAACTTTTAAACATTCATGTGGAATGAGCCAATGATTCAGCGTCATTACCTGGTAGAAGGTTGCGTCATTTTCTTAGCTTGACAGAGAATCAGGAAGATATTTCACTCATGAGCATGGGGTATGTGTGGGAGGAAAGAGCCAAAAAATGGAAACAAGCAAAGAGTGAAAGACAGATAATTGGATTAAGTTTTAAAGGGGAAGAAAAGAAATGTATAGTCAACACAGAGTAGCCTAAACTTTACAACCCTGTGTCAGAACAGCTCTGAGTCATCAGTACATGGAAACAGGACCTGTGGTTGTCTGGAACCAGGACATTGGCACAAGTTTCTTTAGTCCTGCATGTTGTAGGCTTGGGCCTCCGCAGGATCGATCAGATTGGGATCTGGGGATTTTGGAGGCTGTGTCAGTGCTTCCGGCTTTTTGGAAAAAAAGTTACTAATTTTTGCAATCTTTTTCTCACACCGTAAAATTTTAATACCAGTGTAATGTTAGGGGATGCTACCAAATTGAAGGGCTGGGCCCGAATATTGGAATATTTGGTCGTTGTGGTGGTGGTCCAGATAGCAATTTTGAGATCCGAATATTTGCCCGCCACCCGATGGTGGAAACAGAACTGTGACTGCTATCCTAAACTGGCATTAGAAGCCAAGTACTGCTTTGCAGTACCTTCACCCTAAGTCAGCTGGGATAGGCTCCAGCCCCCCTGCGACCCCAGTGAGGATTAAGCGTTGTATAGATAATGGATGGATGGAGTTTTGAAGTATTTCGTCTAGCGTCAATTACATCGTCAGTTATATTGTTATCACAAATGTTCTCATTTATATCTTGATAAACATTTTTGGCGATATCCCCCTGCCCTAATACTATAATATTCTATTATACTATTATACTATACGATACGATACGATACTATACTATACTATACTATACTATGCTATGCTATACTATACTATACTATACTATACTATACTATACTATACTATACTATACTATACTACACTACACTATACTACACTATACTATATTCTCCTGCTGCGAGGATGCCCTCTCCACTGGGCGATGTTCTGGTCTGCAACAGTGTTTAGGTGGGTTGTACATGTCAGATTACTGAACTGTAATGAAATAATCACCGTTCACATGTCAGTAGTTTTCATGTTATGGCTCACTGATGCATACTGAACAAATAATAAAACCCTGAAATCTGTACATTGCACTTAAAAATACATAGAAAGTTTTGCAAAGATCAGTATTTCAAGTTGAAAATCTAGTAAAAAATAATGAAGTTGTTCCCTTAAATATAAAGAGCTTGGTGTGTGGTACATGTCTGGGTTTCTGTGAAGAGACTTCACATGAGATCAAACGTCTCTGTCTGCACAGTTACATTCCGTTTGGAGAAAGTGGTTTTTTATTGGTTTCCCTGAAGGGAAAATATAGTTTACATGCTTTTAACATGATGATTTACTTTTTAGCAATATATCCTTCATTTCTGGTGAATTTATCTGGTTGGATAATTACAGATAAAAGGCAAAATGCAATCCATTTTTTCTTTTGCTACATTTATTGTGTTCTTTGTTTGACATGTAAACATAAATGTAAGTTATGTTGGTCTTACGACATCTTAAAGTTTTATGTAAGTGGTGGCGTTTGACACAAGAATGATATAAGCAACTCTGTAATTGCAGACTCTGCATCTTCTTGATCCTCCTAAATTTCTGCTGTACCAATGTGAATGGCTGAATCTACACAGCTTTTAAGAGGAGATCCTCGTTTTACCTGTGAAGTGTGTAATATTTGAGTGTCATTTAAACTGATTTGTCACTGCATGATTGAAGGTTCATCCATTTAATGAACAACCTGCTCATTACCCAGTCTGTGTTACTGCAGTAAAACGAATGGGAAAATTTTTCTCTGTCTGGTTTGCAAAGTCAGACAGCACATGATGTGTTCCTAGAAACACATAAGGACAATGCACATAAAACTAGAAGCCCTGTGAGAAGCATTTATGTGTAAAAATATAATCAGTGTTGACTTCATAGTTTATTTGAGTTAACTGTTTTTGGATTACACCTCTCTATTTATTATTATATTTCATCACAGTTCACTCCAGTCAGTGTGCAGTTTTACTTTATCCTGCAATTTGTACTTCAATTTGCAAATAAAGATAAAATCAAGTATAAACTATGTTGGTTAAAAAAGAACACAGCTACAATGAGTGCAAGTGAAGCTACATCTTAATAAACCATTTCTCAAAGCCTACTCAAATATTTATACTGTTTCATGCACGATTACATAAACAAATATATAAACCTAATCCATCTGATTTAAACTGATCCGCGTTAGATCCCTTATTATACCGTGTTCTCTTGCAGAGTTACACCACTGTAATCTTTTTTTTTTTTTTACCATTAAAAATCCATAAAAGAGTCTTTTTCCCCCTCCAGGAAAGGTAGAACTTGATTTGTGGAAACACCTGGCAACTATTGTGGAAAAACTCACAAAAAAACAAGTGTGTGTTTTGAATGAAATGCATTTTCTGCTGAATTAGGTTTAGAACCTACATGTTTGTACCGTTTAGTTTATTGTAAAATGGAGCAGAGGCTTTGAACATTTTGTGAGACAATCATATTTCAACCCAAACTGTGCTGTCTTTTCAATCCTAACCATGCAGTTTTGGTGCCTAAACCTAACCAATCCTCTAACAAGTCGTCATCGTTGTACAAGAGTCACAAGTTTTTGCATGACTTTAAGCTTTCATGTTATTTAAACTTGTGAGTTACAAAAAAAAATGCATCCCCTCTACAGCTGTCATGAACAGGAAAATAGCTATAGAAACCAAAACCCTGTTTCATACCAGGCTGTAAATGTGTATTCTTGCTCTAAAGTTAAGCATGTTAACACGGGGGTCTATGGAGATTGACTTGCTTTTGGAGGCAGCTTCAAGTGGACATTTGTGGAACTGCAGTTTTTGCACTTCCATGTTGGCTTCCTTTTTCAGGTTGGTGGTTGTTGTTTAGTGAAAAGAAAACATAAGTCCTGCGTGGAACCCCAGTTTTCTCTTGAAAGTCTGCTGCTGACTGCAGCTGACTTCTCCTCCTAGTGCTAACTTTGTGGCGACTGTGATCATTTAGCTGCACAGTTCTCACATTGTTTCAGGTTGGTGGATTTATGCCTTTACTTCATCATGGTAGGAGACACACAGGAAATGTCAGGAGAGGGAGAGATTAAGATACATTGTGGTTATGGAGTGCGCACCGTAGCCATTAGGCTACTTAGGTTCCCCCACATTTAGATGTGTCTAACAGAGCAGTTGCTGTTAACTGGATACCAGTTGGTTTACCAGGTGATTTTGACTGCCACATTATTTTTTACATCATTGTCTTTCAGTATCATTAGATAAGTGTCTGAAAAAACTGCAGTTGACCTACTTCCACTGCAGGAATGCCATGGGAAGAAAAGCATAAGTGTAGGTGTCCAACTTCCAGGGAAGCCATTATAAATATAATTAGTCACACCTTCTCTGTTCCTGCACATGTGTGCCTAATTTCAGACAACATGTCTTCACAGTTGAACTTACATCAAGTGAAGTAATGTCTGCTTGTTGGCTCAGATGGATGAAGGTTGCAATATACAAATCGCATTTCACAAGGTTCCTCGTCTGGCATTGTGCTGTGTGTGTTAAACAACAATGGAGAAAATAAGATTTTTCTCTTTTCAGTGTTTTCTTGGGTCATATTTTAGTGTTTTGTCCAGAGTAACAGAAAGACAAGAGATATGCATTTTAAATGTTCATAATTCTTATGTGTTGGGTGATACTGCATGTAGTGTCGCTGCCAGAAAATTCTTTTTCAGTTGGTAAACCTGAAGGCTCTTATGCTACATGAATAACAATATGTCACTGAAGTGATGATGTGTTGTTTGATTAATGACTCAGGGGCAAGAAAAGGTGGTATTTGCAATATAAAAACATTTTATGTTTTTGAATGTACTCTTTAAAAAAATTCACAAATAAATAAAACGTTTAAAGACCACTTTTAGATGGCACAAAACATTTAAATTCATATTAGGCGATATGTTGTAATAAACAAGTTCTAGTAGTGTCCATGCAGTGATGTAGAATTCATGCGATGGAGGAAATATCAGCGCATGCGTCACGTTAAAGGCTCATTTTTAACTCTGTATACTTCCTTGAATTTAATCAAGACAGTTCAAAGTGTTTGCTCAGACTTGTCATCAAGATTTCCATCAGGAACTGTGTCTTTCAGGAAATGTCAGCAGCTGTTGTGTTTGTGCTTTGTCCCCATAAAGGTATGTATTTTGATGCTGAAGCATACCACAGATAACAATCTTCTATTGCTCCACTTTTGCATTTTATCAGCCCAGAAACTGTTTTTTAGGCTGTCATTTGTGAGACTCAGACTGTGGCTGCTGGATATTTGTATTGTCTTGATTGGATGATGTCAGATTTCTAAAATCCAAGAAAAACAAAGCATGAATTTTGTTATTTTACTTAACGCCCTCTGAGATCAACCTGCGACAGTATCTGTTGTGGCTCTGGCCAACACCCTCCAATGTGCTCGTACTACCATACGGCAGAGTTTTATAGACGACATCATTACAACAGGGCAGAAAAATGTAGCAAACAATAAGGTGAGTGCGATCCAAAAATATCATAGCTGTCTTCAGTATCTGGCACAGTCGAGCTTGCGCTAATTTGGCTATGGCTATGTTTTCCAGCCCTGCAAAAACAACTGGAATAATTTTCTTTACAAATGTCTCATCTTTGTTTGCTATCTAATGCTAGACACGCACCACAGAACAACAATGGCTTTGCAGTGCAGATCAACAGAAGATATTATTATAAGATGCTACAACTAATGCGGATAAAAGGGAGAACATTCTTTGTTGTTTTGCACCGAGCCATAACAAGCCATATCACATTACAGAAATTCCCTGTGTGTATATTTACATTCAAACCTTTTACCGGATTAAATAGAGCATAGGATTAAGATCAGCTTAATGAGGACGTCGTGCGTCAAAGGTCAAGTGTTTTCTTAGTGAGGGAATGAAGAGGCTACTTCACGTCTATGGCTTGGTCATCGCCTGATCTAGCTCCACCCCTGCACCACCTGTATGACTAAAAGCCTTAAAAAAGCTGCAGAAAGATATGTGGGATTGGCTGCAACGTGAAACCATGCTGTCATGTTACTAGAATACATTTGAGTCAGTGTTTCTATCCCAAACTTAATGCAGGTTTAATCTGTGCAAGGCAGGGCCCTGTGCTGCTCCTCCCTTTTAATGTATAGAAAAGCGTCTTTGACTCATAGTGCACATATACAGGCACAGATCTGCAGTTTCACTGTCTTGCATTACACGAAGAAGCGTTCTATAACTGCCAGGATCACTGTCACTTTTTTGGTGTCATTATTTTTATCCTATTGTACAGCTTCTTATGTACTCAGTAAAAGATATTGTCTACTGTCCTTTGATGGGTGCAGTTCTGTTTCCTTATACCTTGTCCAGGTCTAGCATTGGATCACCATCAACAGAAATTGATGCTCTTGCAACATGAAAATTGCGCAACTGGCTGAAAGTCCAACTTTTAAAATGATGGAGGAAAAAACATTAGCTTTGCATGTCATTTCCTTGAGTAAATCACCTCTACCTGTAGGCACTGTTTCAAAGAGGATCAGAGGTTTGCACTCGTGTTGAAAAAAGGTTTCTTTACACATTTACCTCGACAAGAGAGCTGCAGTGATTAACTGATCAACGGAGTACTTGTCAAGTAATTAAAAAAACAGCTATTTTGATAATCAATTAACTGGTTTAAGTCATTTTTGAATTAAAAAAATCTAAACTCAAGACAATTTAATTCAATTTTATTTACATAACCCCAATTCACAACATATAACATCTTATAGCACTTCACATAGTAAGGAACTGAGAACAGAGAACCCAACAATACAAAGTTTTCTTTGGCTCCCTTACGAGCAAGTCGTTGGCGACGGAGGGATGAAACAAACAAACAAACAAAAAAAAAAACCTCAAAAACCGACAGAACCAGGCTCAGGGAAGGCAGCCATCTGCCTCGACCGGTTGGGGTGATTGCAGCTGATTAAATGTGAATAGTTTCTGTTTTTTTCCTCCTCTATGACAGTAAACAGCACATCCTGGACTGAGGTCAAAACAAGACATTTGAAGACACTATCTCAGGCTTTGGGAAACACACTGATCAATATTTTGTACAATGTTTTGACATTTTATAGACCAAACAACTGATCAATTTCTCCAGGAAACAGTCGACAGATGAATCATCATCGATTAAAATAATTATTAGCTGCAATCCTGAGTGCATTCCTCATCACTGCAAGATCATTTATTAGAATTCGCAAAAGCAGCTAAAGAGGGCTGAACGTAACTTTGATCTATTTGTTTTTCTTACAGAATGCATGTAAGATTTCTATAGACAGACTAAACAACTTGAGGTGTCTTAGTCAGGTGTCAGGACAACACATGGTGCCAGAACAGCTTCAGGGCTCCTTTTCATTGATTCTCTAAGGCTCTGCATGTCTCCTGGAGGGATGAAGCCCACTCTTCCAAAACATATTTGTTCATTTCATGTTTTGAAGATGGTGATGTCTACTACCTTGGTCTAAAATCTTCCACTGGGGTTCAACTGGGTTGAGGTCTGTTGACTGTAATAGCCATAACATGCGATTCACATCAATTTCATGCACATCAAACCGTTCAGTGACCCCTCTTGCCCTACAGATGGGGGCATTGTCATCCCACCAGGATAGATATGATTCATCACAGGATAAAGGTGATCACTCAGAACAATTTCACACTCATTTGCAGGGAGGCTTTCCTCTGAGGAGACAAGTGGACACAAACCATGCCGGCAAAATGCCTCCCACAGGCTAGCAGAACCTCCAAACCCCCTCACTGTAGGGGTCAGTGGTTCAGGTTTAATTTGTCTCAAGTCTGTGCATTTGTGCAGAAAGCTCAGTGCTGTGTTTTGATAAGGACAATGCCACACCCAGAGGATTCCCGTGACTTGAACTTTGAGTAACACACAAAGAACGAGTGGCTTCGGTGTAGACAGATGTCTTAATGGTATAAAGAAAACATGCCACTGCATCCAAGAATTGAAAAGACAAAGCACAGCGTCACTCAACAACAACAGTTATAGTTCCAGTCTTATGGCATTCATTTGGCATATTTGTTGACGGTAAAAGCAACACCCTTGTATTACGTTCATATTCTCCATCCACCCAGACTATTTTTAAGTAATTAGTAAAACAAATAATTTGATATTTTGGACTACTTTTTGTAGCATTGCATCTGTGAAAAAAACCTTAATCATATTCTGAATGTTACATGCTGGAGATATCACTACTTTGAACTGTGGTTTTTGTGCATATTCCCAGTAATACTACTAACTAAACAGCTAAATGAGGGTGTGTCTCCTAAAAGGAAATCAAACATTAGACTACTTTTATGATGGACTGAGATTCAAATTTGGACTATTTAACCAAATCTGGCAACACTGAATACAAAACACTGCGTAAAATCAGAAATCTTTCAGAAATCCTTCTGTTGTTCAGTTTTGTATGACGGATCGCTCTGCAGGATACAATCAAAGCAACAAATGCAACAAGGGCCCGACAGTTTTCAACCTTGCAATGTGCCCCACACGTGCTCAAATGTAGTTAGACAGCAATTAAAGTCTCACATTACCTGTTTCCATACTGATAATTAACATACTGAACTCGCTGTCATCAAATACCATTTGTAAATGTATACTGCTTTTAGAACACATCAGATGCTGACACGCAAACTTAAATGCTCATTAAAAGTAACTTTCAGGAAGTATAACTGTATTTAATTATAAGCATGCTCTTAGTAATAAGTAAATGTACAGTGACTGACAGAACACATCATTTATTTATTTTAATTCAACTGTAAATGGGTGACTTGAAAGCAATAACAAATGGACCCAAAAGCACTCTCATCACTAGTGTGTAATATGTCCCATCGTATTTAGCCTGTATATTCAATTTCACAATACACTCAGTTTAATTCTACATTAAACACCAACAGTCACCATAAAGATCCTCTGCTGTACTTATGAATGAGCTCAGTGAGAGGAGCAGCAATTAATGTGTCTTAAAGACTTTAATCCGACTCAAATAAAAAGTATATGAATAATAAAAGTGTGTAAACATTACTCGACTATGAAAGGCTTTAATTTTCTCTTGTTTCCTCATTATTCTGCCAATATGGGAGGCGTATTCCAGTACACCGTTTTTGGCAACATGCTCAAGAGCAAGTTGAACTGGTCTGGCGATAGAAATCTCTAAAGACGTTGGAGTAAACACCCCCTCAGTCAGTTTCCCTCAGTATCACACAGGCACCAGCGACAAGTGCATGACTGACAAGACGCAACAATAATAAGCAGTGGCAGTGATTCTAATCTGTTTTTAAATTAACTGGATGGATTACCCAACCTGTGCACTGTAATAACTTCTCTCTCTGTGATCAACCGGACAATGAGATAATCGAAACAATACTTACTCTCTCAATGGATACACAGGTGAGGAACAATATTTCAAGAAGAATTCTTCATTCAGAGTCATTGTATAGTTGTAAGTAAATTCAGGAGTTGGATGTTTGTTTAAGTGGTGCCTTTTGCTACCAGTTTTCAATGTCTGGTCATTTTTGTTGTTGAGTAAATGTGCTGTTGTCACTGTGGGTAGTATCTGTTTTCAAACTCATCTTCTGGAATTATGGTAAAAATAAAGAAAAAAATAAACTTACTTTATTATAATTTATTTTGAAATTTAAAAAATCTATATTTATGTGCATCCTTTCGATATTGACTTGTGCGCTAAATTTGAAAACAGTGTAAACTAGGTGATGAGTGCGTTGATGCTACCCCCTGAGTCTTATATAAATGGTATGTTATCTGAGGGGAAAAGGTTAACTCAACTAAGACAAATGAGATCAAACTTTGATTAATGGTCAAACATCCGGATGTGTTTGACAACCATCAATCAAGATGATGTGACCTAGTAGCAGTGAGCCATTGTCAGTCAGGAATCTCAGACTTAGCTGTACGTCTGGCCGAGTAGTGCCGCACATCACATTTTTAATTTTACATCTGCCAGAGAAAATAAAACAGTAACATGTTCATTTAATTATGAAACATTAGTCGTGATGATGAGCTGAAAACTGTTTTCTGTGAATTGCAGGTACAGATGGAAAAGACACGCGGAGAGTTTCAGGAGGAGAAGACCAAAGAGCCGATGGAGGAGATCACGGAGGAGCAGTTCCTCAAAGATCTCTACCTCTTTATGAAGAAGAGAGATACACCGATAGAGAGGATCCCACATCTGGGATTCAAACAAAGTAATTATACTCTTTTTATACAAATAGAACTCATTTAAGCACAAGAAATGCAGTATATTAGTGTCAGCAGTCAACAGTCTTAATGCACTTATTTTGTACATGAAAAAGATTTGATTTTGTATAATTCTAGTATTATGAATTTACAAATATTATTTATCTGTCTGCGGCACACATTACTGAAACAATGGAGCTGTATTGGTTTCAGCAATGTGTGTCTCTACAACATGTCAGCGAGTTGGAACAGCTCCGAAGAAACATGCGCAAAACAAAGCTTTGGATTTAGCATCTCTTTCCAAATGTGTACAATCTAACAGATACAAAATCATTTGTCCAATAACTGATTAATTAACTGACAGATTTAATTTGTGACTATTTAATAATCAGTGTATCATTTAGGACAATTTCCAAAGACATTTCAGAAAACAAAACCTGATGAAGAAAGTAAAAAAGAAAGCAGATGAATCTATAATGATTATTCTAATACCTAAATTCTATTGATAAAGTGTATTTGATTATATGTGTGTTGCTTGTTTTTCAGTTGATTTGTTTGTGATGTTCAAGACTGTCAGTGACTTTGGTGGCTACCATCAGGTAATTAAATTATTTTCCCAATTTACCACGCATATTATCATCATCATCATCATCATTATCATCATTATTATTATGATTATGATTATTATTAATAATATTATTATTGTTATTATTATTATTATTATTGGGGTTTGAGTAATAATAGTATTCTTAATATGATTCGAGTTATTTTTAATTTTGAAAACAATAAAACGCATTTTTTTTATTGGGCTGTTGTTGCGACTTATATTCTTGTACACTGCTAAGGAAGAAGACAAAGTGAAAAGCTGTAGACTGACTTCTTATGTTGATAATGATCAGTATTAATAACTCAAAGGCTATTCTTGCACATTTAGAATTAAATAAAATATTATCTGGTATGTGGCATTGGTTTATATATATTCATGTCCTTTTACAAACAAAGATTGAATAAAATACCTTGCATTGCTCCAGGTGACTGCTCAACAGCTCTGGAAACAAGTCTACAACACACTTGGAGGAAACCCTCGAAGTACAAGCGCTGCCACCTGCACCCGCAGACACTATGAGAAGTGAGTTCAGTTGTGCGTAAATATTTCTCTGTCTGTGAGTCAAGTCAGTGGTATGTTTTTCCTCGGGTTCTAATGGGTTAATTTGTTGTTTGCGTAGACTTCTGTTGCCGTATGAATGCCATGTGAAAGGCATCTTAATGAGCGCCCTGCTGCCTCAGCAGCCCAAGCCCTACCACCACTACACCAGCTACAGCAAGGACGACGATGGCGGCCCAAGACCCGCCAAACGCAAACTGCTATCACTACCGCTGCAGCAGGTTGGTATTATTTTACATCTAAACAAGTTTAGAAACTGGTTTCAGTAAAAGCTTGTTTGAGTGAAATCATCACCCAGCCCGGATAAGGAAAGGATTGACAAAATGATAGTTCTTTCTGTGGGTGGTGGTGCATAGGCGTTCTTAGTCGGTGGAGCAATTTGTCTGATTGTTTCTGATAATGAACAAGAAATAGAGGAAAAGAAAATTATTTCATAAGCCATTCACAGGTTCATTGTGTACTGAGACTATGAAACAAACATATGCTACTGGCAGGATCAGGCAGGCAGCCCACCAGTCAGCAATACCGATCCCATGATATGTACAGATTACAATTATAGACATGAGTAAACTGTTCCCTACTGAGCATTAACATGAGAGATTTTTTTGGAAACAATTTGATCTGATTCGGTTAGTTGCACACTTTTTTCTTTGAAGTTCAGTTAATAAAACAATACACTGAATTCAGAGCATGCCGTTTTGAGGACTGGACTTTCTTGTGAGGAGTTAGAGAGAACGTTACTTCTTTCAGTGTCTATACTAAAAGATGTAGAGAAGAATCAACGCCTCCTAACTTTAAGCCTCTGGACCCAAAGCAATATCTGGACGTTTTTAGTTTTTGTCACTTTTTAACTCACTTTTTAATACAACTATGGCAGAAGTAGAAAGAACTCAAAAAAATGTCCTTTGTGCAGAAATAAACAGTTATAATACCATAAATCATTAAAAAAGGAAAATGAAAGTTGAATACTTTTGATAGTTTATTTTACAAAAATTAAAAGACACTTGGAATCAACATTGTTTTTCATAATACTGGATACTGGAACTAAACAATGGGGAGTCCACATGCTATAGAAATTTCAATATGTAAGTTTTTAGTTTGTTTGCACACTTGCTTCCCATCTGCTCTGTGTCAACACAGCCTGCAGTTTATCTGGAAAATCCCACAATTTTTGTCATTTGACTATTGCAACTGGTTACCATTGTGCACAAACAATTCTTTGTATTTATTTATTTTTTTTTTTTACAGCATCGAGTTAGAGAAAACATTGTATTTTCAAGAATTTTATGCGAAACATGCAGAATAAAATGACTGTTTTTACAGTTTCTGGCTCAGATAAATGGTGCAGTTTTGACGAGTTTATAAAGACACTGTGCCTTTGAAACCAGTCAGTGGGTTTTGGGATTCGCAGTATTGGTCAAGACAGCACATAAGAGTTATATCAAGAGCACTATTCCTTCAACCCCTGATGAACCACCTGTTTCCTTCACAGAGCCCTCATAACCTCCAGTTGGACCCACGTGGAAGTTTCTTCTCTCTGCCGCTCCAGTACACTCACTACTATCACCCAAGCCACCCAGTTCTGCCCCCATATCTCCCTGTGGCCTCCACAGTGTTGCCTCCAGAGCGCTCCGCTGCCCTCAATCCCCAGTTCCCCCTCCCGCCACCCCACCTGAACCTAACAGACAGGGTGAAGGAGCCACTGGAGCACTTGCGCTACTTGGCAGAGCAGTACAAAACTTCATCAGGGTTGGCTGAGCCCCTAAACCTCAGCGTTAAAGCTTCAACCAGGGAGACTAACAGCAACCCCATCTCCTCATTCGCCCCACCTTCATCCAGCAAGAGCCCAAAGTTTCTGAACAAACCCTCCACACTCTACAGCGTTAATCATGCAGGGGCGCTGAGAAGTGAAGAATGTGAGGCACAAGATGATGAGTCCAGTGAAGCAGTTACAAGCTATTCATATCCTGGGAAAGCAAGGGAGGAGACGCATGTCAAAGACATGACAGCGTCAAGCAGCCCCATGCATGCCTCTGCTCTGACATTGGGAACAGACAAAGAGGCCACTGAACTGGCACAAAAACCCAGCTCTCCAGAAATAGACTTTACCATCAAGTCCAAAGACGAGGCACAGGCAATTCCAGACGTACAGGCGCACAATCTTGGTCATATCCTGCCCAGCCTCCCTCGAGACAAAGATGGCAAAATGGAGATTGAGATACCTCTGTCTGTGTTTCATAAGTGGCTCAAGTTGTGCGGGACCTCGGCCTTGACACATGAAGCTCAAGAGCCTCCACTTCGTACTCAGGAGGAACCTGCTGGACAAAGGAATTGTTCTGACACAGACGTCATCCCCACCAACTTGATGCGACACACGAGTCCTCACCATGAGTGTACAGCTGAAGATCTCAGGCTGAGGAATGTGCCGAGCCCTATACCAACCACCCAGACAACCAGTAACTACCACTACACAGGCCAGAATGGTTTAACCTGCAGCAAGCCTTTGCCACCAGGTGGCATTCTGAAAAGTGCAGCCAGCCGGGATGTTTTTCCTTTTGATCAGGATATTCACAAGTCATATAACGCAAAATTCCCAAATTCCTGGCACGCCTATGACAAAGACACTCAGGCTCCCCCCATCCAAGCGAAAAGTGACTTGAATCCTGTGAGAGTTCAGCAAGAGATTGCCTCTAAATTCTACATGGAAGACGTCGCCCAGGCCAGGAAGCACAAGTCAGACATGGCACCCTCGGCTCTGCTCATGTTGAATTCCAGCTCTGCTTCTCTGCTGCAGCTCACCACTGAAGAGATCATAAAGCTGAAGAAAATCATCTCAAGCTCATCGTGATCAGTCCACATGATTATATGAACACACCAACACCACCTTCAAGCTGACTCATATTAAGCTCTTTTATATACACTGTCTCACTGAAGCTCATTATATTACCTGTGATTCTGTTTAGTCGTCACACAACACAAGTGTCAGTTTACCAGAAGAAAAAGTCATTTACTGAATAAATCCTTCACTTCATGAAGCAAAGCTTGGTTTAAAGAGAATGTACATTGTTGATCTTTTTAAGCTTTTTGTACAGAAACATTGCTTGTATAATACATTTAATCTAATTAACATGTAAATTTACATAAATTCAAAAAAATAAAGTTAAAGTTTCATGAGTATTTGTAGATTGTGTCATCCTGTTGTTATAATTTTACACCTGTTACATTCTTACAATAACATTTTATCAAATAATACACTTCTGCTTTTTAAGAACCGGGCAATAATTCTGAAAGAGGATTAACTAGTTCAACAGCTATAATTGCCTTTTTTATCTTCTTTCAAACTATACTATGAAGGAGGACTGGAAGTTACTGCCATTGAAGGTACGCATGCTTTATTTTCTTCACTAGTTAAGCATGTAGGCCACAATAAGCCAATCAGACGCACATTAAAACCACTGACAAGATAATTACACTGATTATCTCACCACAGGGGCATCTGTCAAGAGGTTCAATACATTAGGCAGCATATAAACTTGAAGTACATGTGTTGGAAGCAAAAAAAAATGTGAGGAACTTTGACAAGGGCTAAATTGTGATGGCTTGATGACTGGGTGAGAAAACCACAGGAACTGTGGGGAGTTGCCAGTAGTTAGTAACAAAAAGTGGTCCATGGACGGACAACTGGTGAACTTCCAACAGGGTCAAAAGTAGCACAAACTGCTGAAAACCTTAACTATGATAAAACTATGATAAAGAGGTATCTGAAAACATAAAGCACTGTGGTTAGCTGTGTATGTGTCTATGTAGTGACAGGCTGCTCAGTGGTCTCTGGCTGACCCTTATCCACCACCAAAACCTCCTACAGTGGGCTCATTTGCTGTCAGAGCTGAACTGTGGAGCAATAGAAGAAGGTGGCCTTTGTGTGATGAATCACACTTTCCTTTACATGATGTTGATAACCAGGTGAATGTGCGTCACTTACCTGGGGAGGAGATGGCAACTATGGGAAGAAGGTACACCGTGTTTATGTGGATGTTACTTTGACATTTATACCTACATCACTACAGACCACATGCACCCCTTAATGGCTCTAGTTTCCCCTGACAGCAGTGGCCTCTGTCAGCAGGAAAATGCACAATGCTACAAATATTGCTCAGGAATGGTCTGAAGAAAGTGATGAAGGGTTTAAAGTGTGGACTTAGCATCCGTATGACCTAGTTTTCAATCTTACTTAGCACTGGTGCTAGAAAACAACAAAAAAGTCAAATTCATTGCTAAAATCCTGATACTTCTGATTCTTTCTCTCGCTCTCTTTTTTTTTTTTTTTTACATTTTCTTTTTTTTTTTTAAATAAAATTGGAAAACATTTCTGAACTTTCATATTCAAATCATGTATGTGCTCTTTCTCAGCATGTCATCAATACTGTGCCAAAACACCAGAAGTCAGTTAAGCAAAGAGAAGAGAAGACATGCCAATTGGCCTGTAGGAAGCTTTGTCTTTATTAGTCATGCTTAAACACTACATGCACAGCTTACTACTATGTTGTTGTTGTAATTATTTTTTCCACCTTCAAAACATGGTGTGCTGAACTTTCAGGTGGGACAACAGCATGGAAACTGAACTGACACACCCATAGCTATAATTTTAGACCAATTATAATAGGAGTCCTGTGATAATTTGAGGCTCATTGTCCTGAAAAAGCATTCCAGTTGAATAGCTCTTTAAACCATTAATTGGGAGAACAATAGTGAATAAGCCGTCAGCATACAAGAGGATTTCTCTGCTTCCTGGGTTTGTTTTTTCACCTGTTCTTTATCTCCTTAAATACATTGTTGAGGTTTCTAAAAGTATCAGTATTTGTACAAAATTCAGCATAAACATGTTTCGACAGGCTACTGGGTGGTCAATCTCTCACATTTGTAAGATGTGATTTGCCTTTTAGAAACTGAAAAAAACCCACTTTATAAATCTACGGAGAACAGTCCAAGCATCAGGCTCAGGAAGCCCTCAGGCTTTACAAAATATGGTTGTTGCATGTTACGTCATTTCATAGGTGGAATGTAGTCAGGGGGAGTTGTACTGGAATTTAGGAGCTTGAAGCATGTACAGTATTTTGAAATTGTTAGACATGAGATCTCAGTACAAGCTTAAAATAACATTACACAAACTGAGTGACCTCCAGATTCTTCCCACAGTCTAAAGACATGCATGGTAGGTTCATTGGTTGTGGACTTGGGGTCTGTCCAGGGTGTTGACCACCTCTTAATCAGCTGGGTTTGGCTCCAGCCAGCTACAAACATCTTTAAATCTCTTTTTTTTTTAAAAACAAAAATAAAAATCTACAAACCTCTAAAAATGTATGTATATTTAGTACTGTAGATGTTTCTGGAGTTATCAGCGAAAACATCTAGACAGCGTTTCCATTTCTTTTTTGTTAAAAGCTCCTATTGAATAATATTAAAGTTATTATCAATTTACATAGTGTGTTTCTAATGGACTGAATCTGCACCTTAGTAGTGTGATTCCTAAAGCCCAATGCAAAAAGGCAATGATTGAGTCTGAATACACTTCTTCTTTCTGTGCAGGATGGCATCCGAATGTGGTAAATCTCAAGAAGATAAATATAATGTGTAAAGTTGGAATGGCTTCCAGGAGGTGTTCCCACAAGATGATCATGCCCATAAAGTCACCGGTGGTTACCTTGAGGGGTGCTGTCAACTTACGCTAAACAAGGTTTTCCTGTGGGACTGTTTGGCTTCTGACTCAGCAGATACCTGCAAGCAAGCCAGACCGCTTTTGTGGTTTCAGGGTGAGAATTCTGAGGAAGAAATAGCTAACAGCTCATTTGGCATAAATGAAAGTGTCCATTTGTGTTACTGCATTACAATAAGAGGAGCTGAAAATATAAAATAGTTGGATTTAGTTGTCACTTAGTTGCTGCCCCTCTATTAAACCATCCGTCAGTCATTTGTTATAATACATTTACATTACTCCTAGTTTTTGTGAATCTCACATTAGTGACAGACTAGCCTATTGATTTCTTTCAAACACTGGGCTATGGTTCACATAACATGAAGTGATTAAGATAAAGAGAATCGTTTTTAGAAGCCACTTGGTAAATGCTGTCTCTTAACACAGACATGTCTTGTACAACACTGGCTAACATTGTACAATTTGTATTTATTTTTATTTTTTAACTAATAATGCTGGTTGGATAAACATTTGAAGAGAAGAATAAAAACAGTCAGTATGGTACAGTGAGTGGTGTCCTCTCGTGGGTTTTGAAACATTCATCACGTCCATGTCGGTTTCCTTGACCCGGCACAAGTGGACAGAATAAGAACAGTGTCTCACGTCTCCAGTCTAACTGTGGCGGGGTCATCAATAACTGTAAAAAATTAAAACAAACAAAAGAAAAATGCAGAAAAAGGTTTTTAAAAAATGGTGTCAGATCAGTCTTACTCTGTCTTGGTGTCTAATATTTAGTGTTAAACTAAGTGCAAAGCAGGTGAATCAACATGAGAACAGTTTCGTTTTGCCTTTCTTTTCTTTTCTTTTCTTTTAACACACACACATCTTAATTAACATTCTAGTCTGCAAAGACTTGCACATACTTCCCCTTCCTGACAGGTGAAACTATTCATACAACTGTCTGCCAACACCACAACTCCAACTGTGAGATTCTTATCAAGGCATCGCTCGGTATGAGGATGTTGTTTATTTGTTTGCCAGAACATGCAAGAAGCATTACTTGCCTAATCACTGTGACACAGATGTGGCCACGTCAATAAACTAGCCCACAGGTAGACGAAAAAGTATTTGTTTTTCTTGAATCTATGTTAATCAGTCTACCTATCACATTTTACACATCTGGATTTAACATTATCATCCATTGATGAGCAATGTGGCACGACTGGGTGGGTTGTACAAATTGTCAGAAGCAGGTTAATATCCGATTTTAACATATTTTCTTGTGTTATCTCTGCAAAGTAAACTTAAAGCCCTAAATACAAATCCATCAGACGTAGCAAATCACGTTTCTTCGACTGAAGAAGTTCGGATCTGACATTACGTCACATTCTCTGCACATATCATAGAGAGAAAACCATCAGCCGTACAAGGCCTACAAAACATATTCACCATCCTTGAAAGTTTAATTCAATTTAATTTGGCTTTTATTTTTTTGTCTAGAATTTACAAAAAAATAAAAAAAAAATCTTTCATGCCAAAGTGAAAACAGATTTCTATAAAGGTAATGCCAATTAATTAAAAATATAAAAAATGATCGCATTGGTATTCACCCCCTTTAACCCGATTCAGGTCTTTCATGTTGCCATACGTAGAAGGTCTTTCGGGGTCGTTGGCATTATTATATTATATATATATATATTATATATAATATTCGTTGGTATTCATTATAGACTTTAATTCATAATAAAACCAATAATTAAAAAAAACTTACATTTTCTGATAACTTGACACATTTTTGTTTCCAAATGCATACAAATGTCCCTCTTTTTATATTTAAAAAAAAAAAATCTTCAAAAAAAACCAAAAACCCAATACCTGTCACCTAAATCAAATGGCCTGGGGTCCAAAAGACCCCAAAACTCCGAAAGGGGGTTAAAGTGACTCTAATTCAATACAGGTTTTGATGCAAGAATCTGTATAATTATTGAAATAAAAATTATGTGAGTGCACTGAATGTGTCCAAAGTGACTGCAACATAAAAACACCTGTATCTGGAAGGTCCAGTCACTGGGAAAACAGCACCCTTAGCTTTAACTACACCCTGAAGACAAAAGAAAACTTTAAGTAACTCTGTGACAACGTTATTGAAAAGCACAAGTCAGGGGATGGACACAAGAACATTTTTAAGAGAGAGTGCAGTTAGATTTGTCATTAGGAAATAGAAGGAAAATGACACATGTGTAATTCTGCCAAAAACAGGCCATCCTCTAAAACTAAGTGACCATGTAAGACTCTAGTCTAGGCCACCAAGACACCTATGACTCTTCGGAAAGAGTTACAATCATTTGAAATGCATTCACTGCACTCAGATGGTCTCAGCTTCAATAGTTGTGACTTGTAGCACCAATTGTCTGCACTTGTGTTGGATTTGGGTCATTTTAAAAGGGCGAATGCTAATGCAGTCACTTATTTTACAAATTAAATTGACCATGATTCAATGTTGAAAAGCCATAAAAGCGGATAACTTCCAAGGTTGGTGACACCTCTTAAAGGGACTATATCTGTCTTTCTATACCAGCATGGAAAATCACAGCAAAGGCGTATATGTACCTATAGTCCAACCCACAGCCACTCACAGTACAGCTATTCATGCAATGTATAGTTCTGGAACAAAAAAAAAACGGCGATTGTTGGTGGGAATGTACACAGAATGTATTCAAAGTTACACAAGGCTAGCATTGTAAAGGCTGGCCTTAGTCACCTTGTCGGGTTGTTACCTCACATATGTCAACTATCAAACAGTTAAACCGGTTCTCTGAGACATCGTTTGACCAATCTCTGGCCTTTCTCTGTACACAAAACCAAAATCCAACTCCTAAAAAAAATGTGTGGCTTCTGACAACTAGCGTATTATGTGCTGACTTTAACTTGTAACTTTTATTTGCTTGCCATTGTGAGAAGTCAAATTATCAGTCAAAGCTTGATGACAGCCTACATTGTGTGAAAAGACGTCTTTATCCTGCTTTAGCTGTGATGTCACCTGTGAGTCATGTCATCGGTGACCTCAGTGGGTGCATGAAAGAAAAGATTATCACCTATGTCACTGTCTATTAATGCTTTTTCCATGATAATGAACACACCAAACAAGTAAATCCGCCCTAATATGGAACTTATTATTAAAACTGTGCAACAAACCTCCCATAGTAATTCCACTGCTATTACAGTGTGACGAAAAGAATTTGTGTTGAAATGACACGCAGTGCTTTTAAGATCTGAAATACCAAAAGAGACTGTGAGATATTACTAAGAATGAACCACAATCTCTTTTATCTACATATTTTAAACACTGAAGTATTGGCAGGTATTTATACATTGCAAAATATATGTTGTTATCTAAAGTATGTAGGCAGGAATTGACAGTTTCACTCAACACTTTTTGTCATGTGGGTCAAATTCAAACAGGTCCTTTTGTCGCTCTACCTTAAAGTCAGTAGCATGTCTTGTTTAGCATTTCCCCACTCGGAGTAACAATGCTGGAATGTCCAATGAACAAACAGAAGATTATGCCCGTCATGATCAGCTTTAGGAAAGGATTTTCTATTTAATGCAGCCAGAGAAAGTGAATCATGCTGGTGCGTGTGTGGTAGTTAGCCTACCTTTCCTTGTAGTAAGAAGACAGCAAAGTACGGATCTCAATAGATAAATCTGGAACTGCAGGTCCCTCCATGGGAAGGGAGGGTGTTACTGAGGAGGAAAAGAAATGAAAGATGAGTGACTTTCATTAAAAATGATCAAACACTAGATTAAATATGTTAAACATGTGACTGGAAACAGTATTATCTGTATTATCTGACTTAACAATCTAACAGATTGGCTCCGTTCAGACTGCAGGACTTAATGCTCAATTTGGATTTTTTTGTGAAATCCGATTTTTTGCGAGTTCATTCACATGTCCAATTAAATGCGACTTGCATGTGATCTCCTGTGTGAATTTCATACGACTCAAAATGGTCCCGTATGCGCAGAAGAGGACACAACGACGTCACACGCAGTGAGCGTGCTCAGTGTTTACGCGGGGGAGTGGTACTGCCACCGCCACCAGTGGTGGAAACAGAACTGTGACTGCTTTGCTAAACTAGCATCAATAGCCAAGTATTGCCTGGGTGTTCCAGCCACTTCCAACCCGTCAGAGCACTCCCCCAGGGTGGAAGTGTCCCCCGACCACTCCGAATATTCGGATAATCATTATTAATTGGGCCTGAATATCCAGAGACCAGAAAGTGCTGTTCGGACCAGTCCTACTAGTTATTAGCTATAACTATGAACAATAATTAACAACAAATGACCCTTCAAGCATCAAGCCCTCGTTGTATCTCGACCTCCATCTTGACAATCCAACAGTCTTGATGACTAATGAATGTTTTGCTGTTCAAACAATACACCAGCATTGTAGATGCTAACAGAAGTTTTGTCCCTTGGTTTGCTCCCTTGGAGTGCAGCCATAGAAGTTTTGATCGGCATGACTGAGGTTTTTGTCAGCAGGTGTTGGAGATAATGTGTCTATTCACGTTGACATTGTCTGTCTTTTTGTCTCAGGTCATTGTTGGGCACCTTTATTTATTTTTAAGATCCTGCTACTTACTCAAACTGGTTTGTCTACTTTCAGGCTAGGCGTCACTCCAACTTTCTGCAGATAAAGACGGGACATTTTCAAATGATAGGGTATTGTCATAATTCCTGGCATGAACGGGCAAATGTGTTCAGTAGGTTCTGACAGTTCTCATAAATTATTGGGTAGGTAAGTTTGTGAGCTTCAACAGCAAATCATGTTCCATTTCTGTATGGTGCACAGATTCAGATTTATTTATTTATTTTATCTTCACTTTCTGAGTCTGTCGATGTGTTCGTGTGTGTCTCGTCATGGCAAAATGTTGCCGTGGAGACATTTGGCAGAAACTTGGCATGTCTGTCCGTCTGTCTGTCTGCCTGTGGACAGATGTTGTCAACACAACAGGGCGAGATGCACTCTTGTAACTTTACAGGTATTTTGGCTGGAATCAAAATCAAGTTTGAAGATGGGTGTGGTCCAACCAGTGACTACTCCTGCAAAAATGTAGCAGTGACCACTGAAGATTCATGGGTTGAAATGTAAACAAGCTGAACGGCATCACGGTTGGTGTGGGCCCATCCCAAGCTGGTCTTTAGTTGCTGTTTTTGTGCAAATCCCTCATAAGTCAGGAGCAATTAATATCAAATCTGCATTAAATGGCAATAGTCACTATTTTTTATAAACAATGGATTGTATGACTACTTGTGAAAGGAGTTACTCATAGTTACGAACTCACAGAGAATTGTCACCTGTCTCTGAAATTCACCTCATCAATACTGAGTTTTTTGGAATTTTCCACATCATTGTTTTGCAGCTTTTCACTTACCCAACTTTGCATCAAGCTGGTGACTAATTGATGAATGTAGTGAAGCATTTAGCAACGAGAAAGTGAGATATTTCCTTCAGGAATTAGTTGAGTCAAACAGAGGTAAAATAGGATGGATTTTGAACTTAACTATATTTACAGGAAGGAGAAATGCAACTCAAAATGAATTTTGATGCAGTATAGTACCTGCTGTATGTATAATACGGCGCCTGCTAGCTGATAAGTTCACTGCATCAGCTTAAAAAGTCTAATTATATCACGTTGCGACTGCTTGTGTCTGCGCCTATGTGGTCCAAAATCTATAAAAACAGCCTTAATGAGTCAATTTGCAGTTTAGGTGCAATTTAATTTTAAAAGTCTTCCTTTATAAACTACATACTATATATGAAGGAAACATTATTTTTGCCAAAAATAAATAAATTTATAATGTGACGTGGAGCAACTTTAGTCGGCGACTCGACATAAACCGACAACAAACCTTCTTTTACGGTTTCAGTTGTCAGATATCAGGAATGCAGCCGTGACGGAGGCGTTGCTCTGCCTCTGGTACGCTACCTATTTCATGGTATAGAGATCCCTGCTTCACTGAGATGGATTTCCTGCAGCTCGGCGTTTCGATCTTCATCAGGTTATCACAACACTGTTTCCACTGACCTGCAACGACAAGTATTAGCAGGGATTTATAGAGCAGATTAAAGGCAAAAACTTAGCCAGCCACCAATAAACTCAATAAATAACAGCAAGTAGGCTGTGAAAGCTTTTCTCACGATACCTGGCAAGCTGGCAGCATCTCAATACTAATGCCAGCCTGAGAATCTGTGTTAATACCTTGGCCTACAGGATGTCATACCTGTTGTACCGCATATCAGCACGTAGTTACCTTTGTACGGCAAGCATTCGTTCTGATAACTGATAAAAGTTAAAACAAATATTTGTGCAACATATTTGTGCTGCTGGTGTTTCTGTGGCCTTAAGAAAAACATCAATCAAATAACCGTCTTTTAAAAACTGAGGAGTAAAGGCACCAGAAAATAGCACCTGCATAGTTTCGCTTGTCGCTGGGCATTTGAGAAAGGCCTCTATATCAATAGCATTACAGTATGTTAAATGTGTCATTGCACTTTTGTTTTCTAGACAGATGGCCTGAGGGATCTACACGTAATATCTTGCCAAAATAAAGTGATAGGTGAGAAGACAGCAAAACTTTAAACAAAAGACTGCAGACAAACAAACACACCCATGTTCCCGCCAAGGAGTGGCGCATTGCTGCATTCAGTTATTGTTAATATGGATGTGATGACAGGTTCAAAGATTCTTTTAAAGCCTGCTCTGTGTGTATGCATCCCACAAGCTAATGCAATAAGATTTTGGAAACACATTTCTCTCTGACTGTTTTCTAGCATTAAAGGTTTTATTGTGTGCACATGTTGTAGTTTCCTAAACTGATGCATCATTTCACTGAAATAAAACAAGATTTCCTCATAACGTGTCACATGGGAACTACAAACCTGTCCTGCCTGCTGAAATACAGCCAAAGCAGCTTTGCTCGTCGGTACAGATCACACTGCAGGTATTGTTACAGTCAGCATAGCATTTTCTTGTAATCAGGCCTTACTCATGTTATAGACGTGCTGCCGCAGGGCCTCCTCCCAGCGCTGTGTGTCTTCAGGTGTGTGCGTGGTGAGTGTGTAGGTTACATCATCTCCGTGACGCTGCATACTGATGTCTATACTCTGGCACTGGACGGCATCGCTCTCAGACACACAGACAAGAGTATCCTGACAGAAACACACGTCTCATTATCGAGGTAATGAGATTGGATTAGCTGCATGAATACACATGGCAAAGTAACAAAGGGATTATTTTTCTTGACGCAGCCACGTATTTAAGATATTACAGGTAGCCATAATTTCACAGTTGGCCGACACTGTAAAAAAAATAATTAAAATAATTTTTCCTTTAAATTTAATAGATTTTTCCACATTGTTGAAATTAATTTTTTTTAAAAAGAAAGAAAAAAAAATCCAGAAAACTACTGAAACTATTTACACATGTACGGTAAAATCAAATTAAATAATATTGAATTCAGATTTTTGACAAAAAAATCAATAAAAGCATAATAACTGTAATTTCAAAAATATTTAATTTCATTAATTAGGGATCATTACCTACAGAAGTTTTCACAACCAAAATCGCTGTGAATTATGTGTTCTCATTAGTTAATTATATTTAGAAAGTCCAATTTTAAATAATTTTATTTTTAATCATAATCATCATCATCATCATCATTATAATCACAATCATATTCTATCATAGGTCATTTCATTATTTTTACATGTGTACATATTCAACATTAAACATTAAAAATCCCAACTTTTGAATGCACTTGATCTAATACTAAAATTAAGGCTAGAGAATGTATTTCATTGTGAAAAATTACTGAAATATGAGATGTTTATTTTATGTTATTTTACAGTATTTTCTGGCACACTAGCTGCAAAAACATCAGTGTTTTCAGTTTAGTTTCATTTTTTATTTTTTTTTACTTTCTTTACACAGTGCATTATATGTATTAATAGTTTACTTTTAATTGACAAAGTTGACAGCTCAGCGCCATTTGGTTGAATTTTAGTGTAAATTTGCTGTAGACAAAAACGATATTTTTCATCTACAGTTGAAACCAGAAGTTTACATACGCTGTATAAAAAGACACATAACCTTTCTTTTCTGAACTATCGGATATTAAATGCGACTAAACTTTTCCTGTTTTAGGGCAGTTAGGATTACTAAAATGATTTCTATTTGCTAAACACCAGAATATTGAGAGAGAGAATGTTTTATTGCTTTCTTCAGAGTCAGAAGTCTATATCCATTTCCTTAATATCTGGTAGCATTTCCTTTAAACTGTTTGACTTGGGTTAAATTTTTTGGGTTTCCTTTCACAAGCTTCTCACAATAGTTTGATGAATTCTGGTTCATTCCTCCTGACAGAACTGGTGGAACTGAGTCAGGGCTTTGTGGTGGCCACTCCAAAACATTGACTTTATTGTCCTGGAGCCTCTTTGTAACTAATCTGGCGGTATGCTCAGAGTCATTGTCCATTTGAAGACCCATTTGTGCCCAAGCTTTAACTTCCTGGCTGATGTCTTGAGATGTTGCTTCAATATTTTCACATAATGTTCTTTCCTCATGATGTCATCTATTGTGTGAAGTGCACCAGTCCCTCCTGGAGCAAAACACCCCCACAACATGATGCTGTCACCCCCGTACTTCACAGTTGGGATGGTGTTCTCAGGCTTGCAATCTTCCTCCCCTTTTTTTTTTTTTTACAATGATCATTGTGGACAAACAGTTCAGTTTTAGTTTCATCAGACCACAGGACATGTCTCCAGAAATGAAGGTCTTTGTCCCTGTGTGCATTTGGAGTAATATCTTCTTCCTCTCTGAGTAGCCTTTCAGCCCATGTTGGTACAGGACTGGTTTCACTGTGGATAATGACACTCTCTGACCAGCTTCAACAGCGTCTTCACAAGGTCTTTAGCTTTTGTTCTGGGGTTGATATGCACATTTCTCACCAAACACTTCATCTCTGGGACACAGAACTCGTCTCCTTCCTGAGCACTATGATGGCTGTACATTCCCATGGTGTTTATACTTGCATATAATTGTTTGAACAGATGAATGCGGAACCTTCAGGCATCTGGAAATTGTACCCAAGGATGAACCAGACTTGTGGAGCTCCACAATTCTCTTCCTGATACCTTGGCTGATTTCTTAAGATTTTCCACGCTGTCACAAAAGGAAGCAGTGTGTTTGAGGTGTGCCATAAAATACATCCGCAGGTGTGCCTCCGATGAACTCAAATGTTGTCAATTAACCTATCAAAAGCCATGACATCATCATGTGGGCCTTCCTAAATAGTTTGAAGGCATAGCAATCTTAATATATGTAAACTTCTGACTTTGAAGACTAATAAAAAATTCTCTTAAAAATTCTTTCTCTCATTTTTCTGGCATTTAGCCAATAGATGTCATGCAGACCTCTGTCCACCTTAGAGCCTCCTGACTCTGTGCATCACGCTGCAGTGCGCTTCAGCTCAAGCAGTACGATCCTCATCATCATATCATATTACTGTATGAAAACGTGTGGTAGTCTTCCTTGACAAATACAAAGAATTTTCATTGCACGTGACTTATGAATAAAACTCAGAGGCAAAAACTCGACTCTCACGACAGCTGCTCTGCGGTCTCACACGTGATCACAACCTCAAGTCATGTTATAGAGTTAATTGTACCACATGTTCAGACTGAACGTGAAAGAACTGGTTTTAAGCTGTTCGCTTCCTGCAAACAAAAAAAACCCTTGGAACTAACATCTCTTGCTTCAAAATTTCCAAAGCTATACTCAATTATTTGGAGCTTCTTTCCTTACAGTGATAAGGAATATGGAATGATTCTGTCCATGCTTCGACTATAGATATGTAATCTTGTGCACCAACTTCTTTGGCAATCATGATTTCAATAAGACTACCAGTTTAAATAGACAAAATCATCTTGAAATGTGGATGTTGTGAGATGTTTAAGGGATTATAAAGAAGAAAAGAACAGTTTTGTTGCACAAATCTGTGTTCAGGATAAGTCTGTGCTGTTTTCTCGCAAATACTAGATTTTATTTTTATTTTTTTACCTCTTTGAGCCTGAAGAAATAATTCAACCCGAGCAGTTTAAAGGGTAAATTACTGTTGTGTGGACCTTCTAATGGCTCATAAACACTAGACACAGGTGACAACCAGGTCGAAGGAGAAAAGCTCTGACAATGTTTGGTATTTCATAAGCTCGCCCCAAAGTTTGACTAAAATTTGATTAAAAAGTAGTTAATAGTAGAATATTTCCCAATGAAATGTTGTGGAGCAGAACTAAAAACTGGCAACAACACAAGAAAGGAAACGCTATCCAAAGCTGGATTTGACCATTTCTATATCAGTAATATGAGCTTACTATTTAACCACTGTTTAATTTGGAATTAAATTACTTTTTAAAATTATATATAATGTAGCATTCATGGTGATGACGGCGCGCATAGACGTCCCCTTCAGGAGACAACGAAAGTGAATGTTTTGAGTGTCTTGTCTATCCCCAGACGTTCATTCCGTAAAACTTGCAGCCGGGAGACATTGTTGGGCGTCAGGACAGTGAACAGCGCTGGAATTACAGCAATCGGTTGTGATGTGGACATACTACACCAACACGGAGTCTGACTGGAGACTACGCCAGCAGTTACCCGAGAGAGAAGGAAGTGCAAACACTACAAACATAAACAAAGGAGGAGGAAGCGAGTTGGGATACATGCTAGGGTAAAATCTAACCCCTCCAGACCAGCAGGACCGTCCTCCTACTCTCCAATGTCCACTCCCTCCACAGCAAGCTGGACGAGTTACGTTTGCTGAGAGAAATCCGCAGAGTGGAGGGACTGCTGTGTGTTTGCTTTAACAGAAACATGGCTCCATGACAACATCCCAGATGGACATACAGCTGGAGGAGACGACATTATTCTGGCTGGACAGACAGACAGCTAGCTCTGGGCAGCATCTGCAGCTTCACCATCGTCACACCATCGTGTGTCTTTGTGTCCCTGAAGACCTACCAGGACCTGAAGAGGTTCACCATGTCAACGAATGGCGGCCCTTTCAGGAGGCATCAGTAAACATTTAAGTGTCTTATTCCAGACGTGCAGTCCACAAAACTTGCTGGTTGAGTAATCCTGAAGAAACCATCTCTCATCTTGCCTGTACTACTGTGTATGTACAGCAAAATGACAATAAACCTGATTTGATTTGATTTTATATGCGACAGAAAGGAATCATGTTTAAACCGCATCAAAAATTCCAATCTTCGCATCTTCACAACAGATTTCCTCTCCATTAATTCATCGCTGCACTCTGGTGGCCTCGGCTTGTTATTGTCATCAGCCTGGACAAATTACTAAATGAAACCGATTCCTTGTTCATCACGTTTCGACTGGTTAGAACCAACCTTTTTGATGGGGATCACAAGCAACGGCTCCTCCTCAGAGTCCAGGTCTTCTTCACTCTGATAACAGAGAAGAGTTTGCCTCCTGAGGACGCCATAGACATTCTCCCAATAATTAAAGTCCTCTTCAAGCTGAGGGAGAGCAGGGCGTAAAGCAGTAGTGTAAATGAGAATGATAATTAAAAAAGAAAAAAAAAAGAAAGGTTGGATGTTGTATGAAAATCTAATCACCTTGATCCTGATTTGTCCACTGATCACTGTTTCAGTCATACACTGAGGCTGAGCAGCTAAGCGGCAGCACATGTTTCCGTACAGAGGCAACCAGAACGGACTGTCCTCTGGAAAACAAAAATTATAATCTGTAGAAGAAGACGGAAAAAAAAAAAAAACAGGAGAAGAGGAGAAGATGGCAATCACCTGTTGCTGAAAGTGACAAATCATGTGTCTTGAAACCTTCCTGGACGTGTTCAATTCTCAGCGTTGTGTGAGCCAGCAGGTTATACTTGGCCCCCCTTCAGACAGAAACACCACTCACAGTTTATCTAAAGGACAACATCAAATGTGTTTGATGGAGCATTGTCTTACAGTGCAGATAGGTCGGGTGATAAAGGCGGTGACATGCTTCCAGGTCTTCCACCTCCTCCAGTGGAAACGGATCCACAAAAAGCTGCAGACTCAAAGGCAGCACGGATCTTTTTCCCAGAGGAGCGTCCCAGAGAGCCTCCAAGGAGGCTCACTTTCCTGGATCCCAGAGGTGCCGGGGAGAAATCCTCCACCACACAGCTGCTGTAGAGCTCGACACGAAGCTGGAACCCTGGAGCCACGTTGCTGCTGCTCACACACACACATAGAAATGAACTCGTAAAATGGTTTTAAAGTAAGATAAGATAAGCCTTTCTTAATCCCACGGTGGGGAAAACTTGCATTGTTGCAGTAGTCCATGTTGGGACGTCAGTAGAAACAAGACATTTCTCTCTTCAAATAGAAGTGAACAAGAGTAGAGATGACTCACAATATGATCGTGTCTTCAAAGCAGATGTCAGTTAAAGTCCTGTCGACCATCACCAGGTCGGTGTCGTGGATCTCTGTCCCACACTGGAGGAGGCAGAACACAGCACAGCGATGGAGCTCTGCAAGTTAGCAGACAAGAGTACACTGTTTGAAAAAAGAAATTAAAATCTGCAATCTTACATTTTGTATTTTTAGCTCGTTTTTATTGTATAGATTATTTTTATTTTAAAAAAAAATTTTTTTGGTATTTTTAAATAAAGTGTTAGTGTCAATTTTTTAAAATGGACAATGGACATAAAAAAGATCTGTGAAATGTACAAAATTTAAAAATATTTATATTATGCTTAATATCACCTGAAATCAACAATTTATTGTTAAAAATATAATGAAAAAAAAATTGGTGTAGAACCATAGTTGTACACTTAAAAAAAAATCCATACATTTATAGGTGGACATACTTTTACATTATTTATTTATTTATTTATTTATTTTTACATAAATAATATTAACAATACTACTCATAAAATTGAAAATAATAACACCTAACAATGGCTCTTTTCTGCACTACTTAGCCTGGTTATTTTTACATTATTTAACATCAACATTTATGCTTAATAAAAAGCCCTTTATTAAACATTAAAAAGCCCAAAAATATACAATATGTAAAATTCATGCTACAACTGTGTTTGAATTATGGAAAAGGTCTTTTTTTGTTTTTGTATTTTTTTACAGTAGTAATATTTCAGGCTGCTGAAATGTTATATATTACTCAGTTTTTTCTTTTGTTTACTCATTCAAGGTAATCATGTATGGACAGTAAGTGTTTTTAACTGCATATATTCTTCATAAGAGGGCTGCTTTATACAAAAGAAGAATATGTCAGAGCTTTCACTTTTGAATCTAAATGATTTTCTCCTTTGATCCATAAGTTCAATGGATCTCTTCATCACACCAGTCTGACTTACCTCCTTTGTTTTTGAAGTACTCGGAGTCTTTCCACATGAGAGGGATGCGCAGGTCTACAGAATGCAAACTATAACGTTAGGAATATAAAATATATACTATATAAAAGCTAGGTTCAAGTAGTTTTTATAAATCTGAGGCAAAGCGGTCACCTGAAAGTGCTACTTTTCCTGTACATGGCTCTACATCTTCAGATGGTCTGCAGTGAAGGACACAGACCGTTTATCCACCGTCGATACACAACGAGACGGACAAAATCACAGCAACACCAGTGCCAACAAAGCAACTCTAGCAACTTTAGGTTAAAAAAGAATAATTAAAGTTGAACCAACACATTTTATATTGTACATCATTAAAACAAACTCACCATTACATAAATATAAGGGGTTATACACAATTAAATAAGGTAAACAAACACATTTTTATGTGAATTTAAATCGTTATCTGACCTCTAGTGGCTCACAGGGTGAATGACAATGTCTGCAAACACGTGACTTGCCTCTACTTTATAACACACCTGTGCAATATCACTTTTCTACATCCCTTTGCTGATATATAATCTGCAGATGTACAGTATAGTCTTGCTCTCCATCTGACCTGCATCCCACTCTCTGCAGGATTTGCGCTTTCCTCCTCTTCTGCAGTTGGCTCAGCAGGGCCAGGATGCGAGCATTGCAGGTGAGCAGACTCTTGGAGGCCTCCAGGGCCTGCTCTCTCTGGGAACAAGCTCCCAGCAGCTTACTGGCCCCCTCACGCATCCGCACCTCCCTCTCAATCTGCTGCAGCAACTCCACATCCTGGAAGAGATTCATGCAAAAAAAATAAATAAAAAAACAAATTACATGACTTTAAATGAAAGTTTGAGATGCTGAGACTGATAGGAATAGGCTTTGTTTTGGAGATCAAAGGGCTGGACAGTGAGAGCCTGAATACACTGTCTTCATAGCCATGGCTGATGGAGTGGATAACTTTACTCTACTTAGACATTTTATCAGCCATCTGTGACGGCCCCCCACCTGTGGAACAGCCTGCCGAAGGGCCTCAGGACTGCAGAGACTGTTGATATTTTAAAAAGAAGGTTAAAGACACACCTTTTTAATCAGGCTTTTAATTGACCTTTTAAATTCTTTTTACATTCTTGTCATTTATTTATGTATTTTTATGTTTTTATCTCATGTATTTTACTCTTTTAATTTTCATCTTGTCTTACATAGGGCCTTTTATCTTTAAAGTTTTTAGTTTTTAACTCCAGTGTTTCCTTAGGGGGGGTCCTCCACACTGGGGGCAGTGTCCAGTCTGCTGCAGTCTGGGGGTCCCCCTGTCTGCCGGGTTGTTGGGGGGTGCCGGTGCCCCCAGTGGTCATGGTCTGTGACTCCTCCCGGTGTGGACGGCCCCATTGGTAGCGTTTCCCACAGTCCCTCAGTGCCGTGCCATGCTTCCTTTAATGTAGTGGTGAGTGTGTGTGCGTGCATGTGTGTGTGTGCGTGTGACTGCATTGACTGCATATGTGTATGTGTATGCATGGAGGGTGGCAGGGACGGGTTTTCTTTTACAATATTTTTAAATGTCATGTTTTTAAATGCTGTAATATTTTTTAATACTGTAAAGCACTTTGTGTTGCTGTAGTGCATGAAAAGTGCTATACAAATAAAACTTGATTTGATGGATGTCTATGCATTGTCAAGCTCTTTTGCACATTTCTGGACATTGTGCACTATTATCAGCCTTGTAACTTTCAAACACTGAACTGCTTCTTCCAGCAGGAACACGTTACATAAGAGCCCAGCGTTAAATTAGTGCATCGCTTTAATCCCTGGATATCATCCAGGTGTCAGATCTCCAGGAGTAAACTGATTGCAGATGAGCTGGTCAGATCACAAACTAAAGACAAAGTTCATATTGCAGGAATTCATCAATGCACAATACATAATGTTACCGTTGTCTTCTGTCTGAAACTATAGGTTTTGTTTTCACTGCTGGTAAGGAATATGATGCTGGAGCTCACATGCAGGAGATGGAAGATTTTATTTATAATGCACTTAGAAGCATGTTTCCTGATGAGCTTGTTATTGGAGAATCTGGTTGAGAGTGCTGTTTGTTTATCATTTCATTGGGGGGACAGTATATATTATGTATTATTGTGATGATTGAGAGCTTCTTTTTTTTATACTGTGAGTCATTACTGTAAAAAATAGTCACATGTAAGTGTTTGTTACTGAACAGCCCCTAAAATACAACGTGACCATCAAACTGAGGCTTCATACTATCAACACATTCAATTCCAGTTATTTACTTTAACATAATGACCAAATTTTGACATTGTTATTATTATTATGTCACGTTCCCTAGACTTGCTTCACAATGGACTCTTAATCTCACTGTTTTGAGGTCCACTGTGCATTACCACACATATCAGGTGAGGTGCAGCTTTAGGGATCAGAACACTGTTGCATAATTCAGTCATGTTTTCTGAGGTTAAGCCTTGTTGGTATGTTTGATTTCATTGTGAGGAAATCTGACAAAATTACATAACTCCTAATTAACACAACTGATTTAGAGGATTTTTAATTGGTTTTGTATTTTTCTTAGATTCCTCAGGCTACACTGGGAACTGATGCAGATTCATAACAGCTTGTTATTAAGTATGCTCTATTTTTTTTTTTTTTTTACTACAGACATTTTTTTCCACAGAAACACAGAATATGCATTCACATAATGCATTAACCAGCTGAGAGTCTTGATAAGGATATATTTTATCTCAAATATAGCGACAGTTATTCTTTGAATACTCCAAAAGGGTACACTTCAGACCTACATTTCATTAAAACCAAACAGCACACGATCATACATTTCTGTGTTAAACCACATTATTTACATTCACCGGAAATGCAATCAATACAAAACCCCATCCTTCCACTAACCTGGCTGTCATCATTCATGTTCCTTCTGTGCCGTAGCTCAGACGTCCGCTCCGCTCTCAGTGCAGTCAGGCAGCACACTGAGTGAACGGACTAATCTCACAGCTGACTGGAACAGCGTTAAGAGGGAACCTGCAGACAGAGCAGTTAGTTACTCAACAGAGAGATCAAAACAGTCCTAAGCCTTCCTACAAGAGGTTGCAGCATGAGGGATTAGAGTCTCAAACATTATCGCTTTTTATTCCAATGGCTCTATCACACGCACCAATGAATGCCTGTATAACATTCCCACAGATATAATACGGCTTCTCCTGCATTTCAGCATCTGAAAATAATACATATATATATATATATACACCTGAGCAGGCATTCATCCTAACCATGCAGTTATGGTCACCATTCTGTTTTGTCTAAAGCTACTGGCTGGTTCTAACAAACTAAATGTTCTTCCAACTCTAGAAGAAGATGCAGGACTGAGTCTCTAGAACTCTCCCTCTATCTAGAACTCGGTATCAAAAAGGGAAATACACACATTGCTTTATAATTATTAGGTAAGGGTATGAGGGAGCCATTATAAACATGCTGTACATTTCAATGCAAACCAGTGTAGCTACCCTGCAACAAATGGGATTTACTATCATTAGTCAGCTGAAATACGAATGTTTATTTGTGTTACATGGACAGGAGTATACCATTAGAAACATGCTTTTGGACTGTGTGGGAGGAAGCCGGAGAACCCGGAGAGAACCCACGCTGCACGGGGAGAACATGGAGACTCCACGAGGAAAGATTCTGGTGCCCTCACCGGGGACGCGAACCGGCCACCTTCTTGCTGTGAGGCAACAGTGCTACCAACTGCGCCACCCTGCAGCACCAATTGTTTAACGTGAGCAATTTAAATTCAAATTATGTGATTCAGTTTTTTTTTTAAAAAGAAAAATTTTCACTCCAATTATTTAAGTCAAGCAACTGAAACTCAAGCTATAAGATTCAAATTCAGTTTCTATGTATTTCTGCCCATAATTTTGTGACTAATTCAAAGAGGTGACTATTAATTTCTGGGGTAATGATTTGTGGTACTATGAATAATTGAACTGCATTATTGCACCGTGTGTTATTGTAAATGGATGTAAATTCAATGTTAATGTAATACTCTCCTGAAGCAAGCTGACCTATGTGGTCTGCCTTCGGAACAAATCCATCAGGAAGCAGCCGTTCAGGTACGAGACTGCAGTTTGTAGACACAACAGGCTCGGTGACATTTAAAGGACACGCAAAGATGAATGTGCTCTCAGCAGTTATTAAACCTTTACGGCAGATTCTGTAATTACTGTAAATGTTGCACTGACAGATGAATAACCTCTCCATTATCTCTGTTTGTGTGTTCTCAGCTGGGTGTTTGTGCATCCCAACTGGTGACGAGCAATTCTTGCAAAATCACAGCTGCCCAGCGAAACTCTGTGGCTTACTGACGATGCTACGCAGCTCGAGTGTCTTCTGCATAGACTGTAAGTAAAGGTGGAAAAACCTGTCAAATATTGGCTTCCTGAACAGTGGTTTTGATGTTCAGGACATCAACAAATTTTCACCATTGAAACAGATTTAAAGTTTTAAAGACACATTCAAATATAAGTAGTGGATTCCTGTGACGATCGTGATAAACTTAAACTATTCTGATGTGTGATAACAACTACATTAAAATACTGTAAGATTATGAGAAACAAAATAAAAAAATCAAGTAGCCGTTCCTTTGCCAGTCTACAACACCTCAGAGGTTGTGATGCAAACCATCACTCATTCTCTGTGGGAGGCAAAAACCCTCATGATAAAAATAATAACACAACCCAGATCCCATCCACCCATCACTGGTGCAAAAGCTGTCTGAATAATCACACTCTCAATAAACTCTGCTGAAGCTGTGGTAAACAAGCTCAACTACACAATATCATCCTTCACCTACATTTAGAAGACAATAAAGTTTGTTATGTTCTTGCTGGCCTTCTCAAACTTTTCATTTTAGGTAGCTACATGACAGGCAGTGATGCCACAGCCCTGGTCACAAACTATAGTTGATTGCTTTTAAATTGGATGCTGCTGTTTTTGTCTTTATCCCTTGTTAGCAACGTCTTTACTGTCTAAAACAAAACTGAGGTTGTAAAGCTGCACCTTAGTATTTGTTTGAAATCAGCCAGTGGTTAGAACTTAGGGAGGACTTCACAAACTCAGAGATGGATGTAGAAATGCCACATCATCAACATTAAGTTAACTTCTGGTAAAAGTAGGTTTGTACAATTATGGAGAGAATTATTTTTTGTCCTTACAGTTAAAAGTAATTAAATCTAATTAAACAGCAACAAACGTTTCACAGACTGTTTGGTAGACAAAGCTGAAAGTGGCCTCAAGCAATCAACTGATTCTCCCTGAGCTGTGTTTGCTGTGAAGGGGAAGAGAGATTGTGCACATGAAGTTTGAGTGTAACTTGATGTAGTGGTTTTTAGTCCTCGGTAGACTTGAGTTCAATATGTATAAGTGAGGTTGACAGCAATGAATAAAACACTGATGGACACTTGATCTTTGTGAATTGTGAGGTGCAGCAGGAGCCAAGCAACATCAGCTACATGCAGCTGGTCATACAGCAAAAGATTTCTGCCAGAGAGGTTGGATGATGCTGGCTGAGTTTCAGGGAATTAATGTTCTCTGTCAGTATCCACAACTGCACCATATTCTTGCCTAACAGCAGTATCTGGATAGAAGTGTTTCAAATCTATGCAATGAACTCTTGTAAATAGTCATTTTGTTTTATCCAACTATCAAAATAGATGAATACGACAGTTCGTTGGACTATCTAATCAGCAATTTCCCTGAGGTTTCCACCAAGGGGATCAATAGTTCTATTCTATTCTATTCTATTCTATTCTATTCTATTCTATTCTAATCCTGTCACATCATACAGACTTTTCAGCAGAATTTTGTCATTTCTAGCTGTCCTTGTTTGGACAAGGAACAAGTGTTGAAACTTTAAGATGAGTTCAGTCATATTTAATCATGCAGTAGAAGGAATATTTTTTCATCCAGATTGTTAGAGGAGCCTTTGATGATTCTGGAAATGCCTTCATAGGAGTTAAGAGTTGTTAAGCAATCTTTTGGAAACATTCAGGGATCACCTGGTAAGGAAGCACAAAATGGAGCTCAGCAAATCACGATTTTGCATATGAGAATGTTCCAAGGTTTAAAAAGTCTCTTTTATGAAAGCAGTTTAGTTATTAAACAAATGTAACATAAATATTCTGTCACTTTACAACGTGACACAATCCCAAAACCAACATTGATCTTATGCAGAGAACAAGTTTCCTCAAATACCGCAAAGTAAACAAAGGTCTGAAAAAGAAAAAACACACCCACAGGTGATATATGAGAACATAAAGCTTCACAATTAAGATGTTTTTTCACTGGTAGCCTGTAAACTGAACCAAAATAAAAAAGTAGCAAAACAGACTGTACATGGAAGTTTCAGACTGTATGAAGAAATGGTGGAACAGAGTGCTTTATTGAGATTTTACAGAATTCCAAGTTTTACTTTTAATTATCCAACGAATCATTAAGGTAGAGAACACATGAAGTGCCTTTTTTCTCAAGTATCAAACATATTAATCTGAATGCTGCACAACTGTACAAGGTGCTCTGAACGCTCAACAGATCTACTATATACAGTTCAACAAAACATCTTAAGCTATGAGTACCTCTGCTCTGAACTGGATCCAGTTTACTGAATGAAATTCTACTTAATGTCTTTGCTGTCTAAATGAAAAGCCAATTTCAGGATATCCAAAGTTGCACAGCAGAGACATTTAAAAAATAATACACTGAAACGTACAACTGTACATAATGCTGAGTTACTGAGTTATATTTTTTCTTCTTGAGACCAACATTGGGGTCTGAAAATTGGACAAATATGGAAAAAACGCTTGCTATTGTACAATATTTACATTTTCACAGCTCGTTAATAAAAATGTTATGAAATGTGAGTGTTGCTGCCACTCCTTCAGTCAAACCAGTCACTCATCGATGTTTTGTTATCCAGGTGAAAAACGTTTCAGTATGTAATATTTGAACAAATGGCAATTTAGAAATGAATTTCGGCAAACTAAAAAAGTTCTGTACACATCCAAAGTGCTTGTAAAAGTGAAAATGCATTTGTCAGCATACTCCATAAAGCAGTACAGCTGCCAGACAAAAAATAAATTTTAGTTATAAATTAACTTTTACAGACATAACTTAACGACAACAATGCAAACCACCTGCAGGTTCCTCCCCTCCTTTCACCTCTCTGCTTTTTATTCCTCCTCCACTTCTGTAAAAATGTCACTTAAGAAGTACTGAGACACGCTGGTGGGCTCCTCCTCCTCTAAAGTGCTGCTTTCCATACAGTCACTTTCCTGAGAGGCTGAAGCCTGCAACAAACAACAAATGATCGACTCAGTGAGGGTGTGAAAATATCACTTAATCAAGACAGCTCGCACCTCCTGTATCTTCCTTACCTCAGCTGGACACTTTGACGAGCCTGGGGTTGGATCTGAGCTGTCGGGACGGTGGTCAGACATCTGCTGGATGCCCACGTCTGTTGGTGTTGGTGAAGTAGTAGATGTTGAATGGGCTTCCTTTCCCTGTGTCCAACTAGGCGTGGGAGCGACATCATGTGATGTGGAGGCTACGGGCTCTGGTGAGGATTGTTTTTCTGCTGTTTTTGGGGCAGTTCTAGAAAGGAATGGAGGGTAGTCTTTGGGTTTTCTGTCAGGTATTGGAAAACAGAAAAAAAAAACAAAAAAACATTTAATTATAACTGAAAAATTCCAACATTAACACTGAGTAAATGAATCTCATTTCAACACAGGATGTTTACTATTTTATCTCACCTTTTCCAACTACTTGTTCCACTACTCTGTTTAGTTTGTGCTCTTGAGCTGCTGTGGGGATCTTGACCACCTGTCAGAGTCTCTTTATCAGTGTCTACATCACTGCCACCTCCTTTATGTGGCTCAGGCTCATCAAAGGCTTTTGGCTGCACAGAATCCGCAGGATGCTCCGAGTCCTGTGTGGTGTTTGTTTGGGCGGGGACTGACTCTGCTACAAGGGTGTTTCTTGTTTGCTTCTTCCCTGAATTACTGGACTTGACCTGCGGTTTGGCTGGTTAAAGGAGAGACGGATACGAGATGAGAAGACGTGTCTAATTTGCTGAGAGCGCACGTAATGTGTTTGTCCTCTGCATACCTCTTCTTCCAGTAGCCATTAGTTTCTGCTTTACAGAGGCTACGTTTGTCTCATCATTGTCTGCAGTCTCTGGACTCTTTCCTGGCTGGACTGCAGTAGTTCCTGTTCCAACAATACACAAACTTTAAAATGAACTCTTCATAATATAACATTAAGTGTTCGTTTAAAAATGACATTGAATGAAGTGATTATTTTACCATGTGGATCCACTGGATTCTTGATGGTAGAACACTGGTGGGTGAGGAAAAGAATATGTGTCACAAATGAAGAAATTTTAATCACAATGCGGCCAGAAATAGTTTCTTGCAACTCCACTTACTGTAACTGCAGCTGGGTCTGGCCCGATATCTTTTCCATCGATGGGGCCCTTCACAGGACTCCCCTCTGCAGACATGATCGCAGGGGCACTAGCCAGAGGCCCATCTCCTGCTGCCACTAAACTCTCTCCACAAACGCTGCTGGGGGGGTGAATCAGGTCACAGAATCAGACACAAAGAAACAAAATAAAGTCTGGATGGCTAACTGATAAAGAGCGGACACTAACCTGGCCCGCTGGACTGATGCATCTGTTACAGGAAGATAAGAGAGGTGCTCAGCTGCACTGTTCCCCACTTCCCCTGATGAGGAAACCGGGATCTCAGTCAGAGAGAGGATGAAAAACGGCTCATCAGGATCTGAAGGCACCTGCACTGGCAGCACTGAGAGGCACAGCGAGAAAACAATATGAAAAATATATTGTTAAGTCTGTACCAAATCAAACAATGTGAGTCGAAGATAATCAGTGATTGACTTACTCCCTGAAAAAACTGGATAGCTCTGGATGCCTTCTGTACTTGGCGTTGATGCAATCTAGGAATGAGAATCGGTGGAAAACGTTTGAGGAATCGAAAAACATTTAAGAGCTTCTTGACTAATATTGAACAAAACTGAGTTGGTGTGTTTTTTTGGTATTATACATATTTATTCTCACACTGACACCACCTGCTGCTCCAGATGTGTTCATTTGAATTGTTTTTAAACTATTTGAATCCCAAAACACAAAGAGGATATCAGCCTAAAATAAAGTTTTCTTACAGTTCTGGTGGTTTTGTTATGATTGAATTTGTATCATTACCGTTTTAATTACTACTTCAACCATCTATTTAACATGTTTGGCTATTTCAAGTATTATAGAATGCTTTAAGCTAAAAATTTGAACATTTATGCTTAATTTTTTTTAAAGAAAATGCTGAACTTTTTGAAGAGTTCTCCTTGGACGTCTCTTCACAAACCCACTGACAACTGCAGAGGCCAACTTCTGGCTGCCATGATAAATAGATTTTTGCTCAGTATTATGAAAACTTTCCTGCATATCTAGTCAAGGGTTAGAGATATTACAATCACAAGTACTCAAAAGTTCCCACAGCACTGATTTAAAGTTTATCTTACCTGGGTAGAAGGTACATAATCTAGAGAGGCTCGAGGACCATCTGAAGGGGAGTCCTTTTCACTTTGTTGTTGCAGATAGCAGCCAACAGAAGAGCCTGCATCACTTGGAGTGGCGCTCTGGTTACTAAATTCATCAATAACTCCCTTAACTGATTCCTGCATGTCAGGTCTGAGTTCACACACAGATTTTGGATCAACAGAAGCAGCCACACTCTGTGAGCAACTGCCAGATTCTGTGGAAAAGACGAAGAAGAAGCATTTGTGAAAACCCAAGAGCTGTAGATTATAGCAATCTGCTAGACACTGATTAAGGTGAGAGAACTTTGTTTGAAAAAGTATCAAACCTGCTTCTGCTGGCATTGTGTTCTGTATTTTCCGGGGTTGTGAAGGACGACTGCTGCATGCCAGGTTGGGTTTGGGTTTGATAAGCCGACCTCTACGGATGTGATGAACTTTACTTAAGGGCTTAGAAGTGCCAGTCAACTCTGATTGATCAGTGCTTGAAGTGGGGAGAAACGCACTGTTACAAGAGAAACAGAGCTCCAAACAGAAATCAGTGTTTACATTGTCAGCTGCATTTGTGAGAGCTGATTGTAGACATAGAAGTGATGTCTTACCTTTGAACAGATGAGTCTCTGTCTGAACATATGGGGCTGGCAGCAGGAGCCAATACGGACATTTGTTCTGACTCTGTGGAGGCATCTTCTGAAAGCTGCACATCTGAAACTGCAGTTGGATCATTTGTTTGTTGAGCATTTGTCTCTGTAACTTCGCTAGACATGTCCAGCATGCCATCTTCTTGTGAAGTAGGATTAGCCTCCACTGGATCATTATTTGACAATTTGTCCTTTGTTGATTCCATTTTAGCTGTGGCTTGTTCACTATTTTTATATTCAGGAACTGACTCTGTCAACACAGATTGATTCTCAGCATCGGAAGATGTTGCCAAGGCCATACCATCCGAGGATGTAGCTTTAATATTTGTACTGTCCAGTAATTTGTCAGAATCCACAGGTCCAACTTCTATTGAAGTATGTCCTGCACTTAATGAACACTGTGCTGACGTCAAGTGCTTGTCATCTTTTTCTGTGAGGCTCTGATCCGTTTGTGCATTGTTATTGTCCGAAGGTTGTTTATCTGATGTTACATTTGAGGTGTTATCCGTTTGGCAGTGTTCTGAAAGTTTATTGATATTATCTGACTGAAGTTTTGTCGTTCTAGTGGATGATCCTAAATTGGGCTTGGGTGTCACTTTAGGAAACCGCCGCCTTCTTTGAGGAACATTTTTTTCCGAGGCCTCTGTGTTTGAAACTAATCCACATCCACTATCTGTCTTTTCATCTTCAGTTGAAGATAATTCCTGTGTGCATTTGTGAATAGAGCCTAATTCTGGTGATTGTACTGGAACTGAAGGAGAACCAGTACTTTTAATATGACTAGATTTTTCTGGAGGGGTGCTACTGCAACTTGGCTGCACTTCTACTTGTGCTGTTGTGTTGTCAGTGGAATCAGACGTAGAAACTGGGACGGGAGGTTTTTCCACAATCTGCATGAGTGTGACAGGGTCTTTTCTGGATTGCGGTTTAGATCGCACTGTTCTTGATGTCTGTGGCAGGTTTGGTTTTGGTTTTTGTAATCGACTCCTCCTCAATTGACAAGTCGATGCAGCTTCACCCCGACCTTTACTGACTGGTAGCTCTTCTATGGCAGGTTGGCCACTGTTTTCTTGGACTGGAGTTGAATCTACATCTGACCCTTGTTGAACTTGTGATTCTGTGACTGTTGAGTCAGTCGTCACCACAATATTACAACTACTTTCAGTTGTTCCAACACTTGTCAGATTTTCATTGGTGAACTCAGAAGTTGACTCAGTGCCTCTGGTTTCCTGCTCTTTACTGGGTTCAAACTGGGCTTGCTGGTTCTCTGAGGCAGTCTGATTGGACGCTGTGGCCCCTAAGTCTGCCTGAACAACAAGTCCAACAGATATGTTTTTCTCTTCATGTGTGGACAGTTCCTCTGCAGGTGTATGAGTAGAACCTAAATTCAATAAAGCAGGATCAGTGCTTTCACTTTGTTTTTCAAGAGAGGTGCTGCATGTTAGTTGTGGTTCCACCTCTGTTGTTTTGTTATGGAGGTCAAGGCTTGGAGTTGGACTTGAGTCTTTGTCTGCAGGCTCTTTTGTGGTTTGAAGTTTAGACTTTGCAGTTCTGGATGTTTGTGGTAGGTTTGGTTTTGGTTTGAATTTTTGTAATCGACCCCTTCTCGTCTGGCAGGTTGTTGGGACTACAGTCTCTTCCTTTTGTTTTTCAGATAAATCTTCTGGAGGGGAAACACGTGAAGGTTTGTTGCTGCTCTTTGGAACTGATACTAAATCGGTGTGCGACCCTTTTTCAACCTCTGTGACTGCTGAGTCAGACGTCGCAGGAGTATTAAAACCAGCCTCAGCTGTTCCAACACAAGATTTAAGTTTTTCATCTGTGGACTCAGATGTTGACTTTGTGTCTCTGGTAGACTGATCCCTACTGGGCTCAAACTGGGATTCAGAAAAGCAGTGACTCTGAATTTCTGAGGAATTGTGATCTGACATTGCTGCATCTGATTCTATCTGGTCAACAAACTTCGGAGTGCCAGATGGCTCTTCTGTCAGAATGACTTCAGTACTGGACATGCTATCCTTTAATAATCCTGGAGCACAGTCTGATGTCTTTGGCGTTGTTTCTTCCTCGACTGATAGTGTCTCAGTGGCTTGAGAAACGCTTGGAGCAACCGACTGGCTCTCTTCAGCTGTCCTTACTGTTGATGTCTCTGGTCGGGATTTTGGCTGAGCAATCCTTGAGGTTTGGCCAAGGTTAGGTTTGGGTTTCACTTTAGATAAGCGTCCCCTCTTGGTTTGTGGAGAACTTATATTTGAGATTTCTGACTGAGGGGCAGGATCCATATCACAAACTGTCTTCTGTTCCCCGAACATCTGATCACTGGTTGTAATAACAGGCATGTCTCCACTGCCTTGTAGTTCCACAGTAGAAACAGTTTGTGATGTTTCTTCTTGACTAAAAGCTGCAGACACAGAAGGAGTGATGCTTTCCTCTTGTGCAGGAAGGTTTAATTTAGTCTGTCCTTCAAGGCGGCTGGTTTCATTCACAGCAGCTGATGATGTACCTGCAACTGAACATATTGACACATTATACATTTGCTGTCATTCATTCATTCTTAACAGGTAAAGTGCTACTCTTAAATAAGGAATCTTGTGGTATTTAGGTCGCTAACCTGCTGTGTGATCTTGCAAGACTGTTTGATTTGGTGCTGACTGAGGGATGTGAGCCAGGTTACCGATGGTCAACAGGGTCTGAGCAGCCTCATTGTAGCTCTCATCCTCAGCTACTGAAATAAGAAGACACCCAAAAAATAGTGTACTCTGAAGCTATTCAACGGTTTAATCAAACAACAATTTGCCAAAAGTGACTCAGAAAACTTCTTCAGCATACCTTCTGTGTGTTCTGAAGAAAGGAAGTCTATAACATCCTGCAAGCAAACAGACATTGTGTTACATCAAAGGCTGCTCTTATAAGCTACATTAGTTGACAAAAGAGGAAGTATGTAAAACTCATGTATTACAGTAGCCCCAGTTACGTGTCTGTATCATTTACCTCTTACATCTCAGTAACCTGATTATATCTGAACACAACAGGGTTGCTCTGATTTCATCCAGCCTCGTAAATTACGGAATACCAAGACTGAATTAATCATTGTTCAAATTATCACTTCCTGGTTTATTTTTCATTTGAAATGTGCCAAAACTAAGCTTGAAATAATGCAAAGTCTCAATAAGATTGAGTCATACGTGCACTAGGGTTGCACGATTATGACCAAAATGATAATCAGACTTATTCATTGATTTAGTGGCAACATATTTTCGTTGCAATTTCACATGTAAATAATAAAGCACTGGTTTTACTTCCATGCTGTGGTGTATTTATACTAATGTGCAAATCTTTGCATCAAAATATGACTTTTAATCAAGTTCTTTTTTCTTTTTTTTTTACCTGAATTTAGAGCCTCAGAAACAAAATATAATTAAAATTATACTTAAAACATCTCATTTGGTTTATATCTGCTTACTGATAAACCCTAAAAATTACAAATGTTCCTTAAATGCCTCACATGCAGGCCACAGTGACCAAAAGTTACTTTGAAAAGAGTGAAACATATCGTTCTCGTGTCAGATTTACTCACGTTGAAGTGATGTTATCTACATAAAGCATTTTCTTTGTACTTTTCTATGTGCAGAGCAAGCATTTACATGTTGATCATTTACTGACAAACAAACTGCAAGAAAATAAGATTGCACTTTATCAATGTCGGCCCTGTTTTAAATAAAACTCAGTCAGATCTTTACAATTAGATCTCAGAAAACAGATCACAATAATATGTGTAACTGGGGATAATGATTTACATTGACTTGTACTACATTTTAGGCATAGGTCACTTACAACCAGCAGGTCCAACTGGTGTTCACATGGTTCAGCTGTGCCTGCCTCATGTTGTGCCTGCTCACAAGAGGAATCAGGGCACAGTGCATCTTGGGAAATGCCCAACACATCAGGCATACTGGCCAAGATATCAAGCTGATTGTGGGATGGTGGAGGGGAGGAGGGAGGGGGAGTCAGAGTGGAGGGTTTGAAATATGAAATGTAAAAAAACATGCACAAAGAAAAAACGATGCAAAACACAAACATGCTTACTGTGAAACTCATGTAAAAAGAAAATTAATGAGTGGTGTGTCTTTGTGTAACATATTAGGAAACCGTTTCTCATACCTCCACCATAGATTCATCCACTTCTGAGATCCCAGGTTGAGAGGCGTTCAGGTTGGCAGGCACAAATATGGGAGCGTGGCCGTCTCTACTGGAGCCACATCCAAGCTGATCCTCCTCCACGTCTTCATCCTCATCACTGAAATCTGACTGAGAGGCCCTGAGCATGACGAGTTTGGGCTTTTTAGACTTTGGGGTTGATTCTGGCTTTGATGATCTCCGCCTCTTGGCCGGGCATTTGGGTTTAGGTTTGGCAGAAGAAGCAGCGGACCCCACTGGTGAGGCAGCAGTGGTTTCAGAAGCAGAGGAGTGTGCCTCCTCTTTGGCAGGGTACGTCAAGGGCTTGGTGGGTTTGGGCACTCGGCCGTATCTACAAAACAAAATTACACACAGATGAAGACAAGTAAGACACGAAATGGTTCTTTTGGGAATGAGGAAAAAATATTTCAGTGTCTTCAGGGTTTTTTTTAGTTTTTTTTTTAGTGTCTTAAGACAGGAATTCTTGTACCTGGTAGGCTGTGGAGGTTTAACAGCGACATCTTCTTCTTCAGAGGAAATGTCATCACTGGCAGACTTCTTGCTTTTGGCCTGGCTTGAAGGTGACGCATCTTTGTTTACCTAAAATGTTAGCGTAGCTTTCAGTTAGGCAAAGACTGAATGTGTACAAAGATTTGACAGCTCTGAACTGAAAATGAACCAACCTGCTCTGCGGTGGCTCCATCACTCACGCATTCGTCCCCTTTTTCTGTAGCAGGATCTTTGGCCGTTGTGGAAGGTGGAAGCTTTTTACCCCACTTCCGGCCCAAAGGCAGCAGTGGTTTCGGTGCTCTGCCTCGTGAGAGTTTGGCTGGCTTGATAGTGGTGTCCTTGGCTGAATTTACATTTTGAGACTTTTCAGACCTGAATATTAGGACAAAAGAGGGAATTATAACATTATTGAAAATGCACAAAACACTTTGGTTAAAACAACATTTTCAAAGTTTCTTACATGTCTGGACTTGTGTGGTCTTCAGGAAGTGCCGCCTCAGCGTCTTCAGGTATGCCGGCCTCACCTGAGGATAGAATGTAAACCAACATGAAGCAGCAGTCACCGAGAGTCAAACGCAGGAAGAAACTGGGATAACTTTAAGGAATAAAGGATCAATGGAGAACTTTAAATATGGCATGCCTCGATCCTTTATTTTCTAGAAGTCAAGAAACCAGCTAGGCAAAGCAAAAAAGCAGTGGCCACAGACTGACACACCTTCAGGTCTTATGACAATCAAAGAAAACTTCATAAAATAACTGAACTGCGCTCATTGCTCGTTCACCTGTTTTGTTTTTCTTTTCATTTGGTTCTTCAGCCAAGGCGTCTTTCTTTCTTTTGCATTTTCTCTTCGGCTCAGAAGCAGGGACTCCTCCCTCATTACAGAGGTCCTCGTTCTCTTTCTCTCCTTCCTCCTCTGCCTCCAAGTCCGGAACTTGATTCTCATCTTCTTCTTCATCTCCCTCCTCCACATCACTCAGCTTCCGTGCTGATTTTTTGGCTGTAGAGAGAATTACAACACAAGGACTTTTTAATTTTTGAGATGAACTAAAGGCCTTTCTGCGCCTTCCTGTTCACAAGGGTCCACATGATGTATATTTCTACGTCCACGCAAGTCTGCAAGGGTACACGCAAACCCTTCTGTAGATATCCATGTGCAGCTCAAAATTTATGACAAAGCAGATGGTACACACTGTAAAAGCGCTGACTGTGCATGCGCCATGAAAACAAAATGCATGTTTGTTTTGAGGAGAGGTTGTTTAAAGAGAACTGCTCTTAGAAACATCTTTTAATTCATCAATAAAGCAACAGTAGGCAAAAATCTGGAGACGTCAAAAAGAAAAAAGCCAGAATTCGAAAATATGCAGCACTCCTCCTGCAGCTTTCCCCTCTCCCATGGCTGTTTTGAGACCGACCCAACGAGCGTGTGCTTCAAATGTGCAAAGATAGCCAAGCGAAAAGTCAACATGAATCTGCAGCTTCACCTCTGATTCAAACCAAAGTGAAAGTCCTCCATCCAACCCATAACATCCCATCTCAACCTTGCTGCTGCTTGTACTGTCTCTGCTTGTGGTGAAAATGCCTACGATCAGCTAAAATCTCTCATCAAAGGTAAGATTCTCTAAAGTCTGAAAACAGAGCAAGTAGGCAGTTCAGAACCTAGATTCCTCTCAGACCACTTGAACTGCAATAAGTTGAAATGTCAGTATGGATTTTTTTTACAATGAAGACAAACAATATTGCCTATCCCAGCTTTAAAACAGTTAAATCTAAAGTGGTCGCTGCCAGACTTTGGAAGTGCTTCAATTTGTACAGTCTTTTCAACCACAAAACACAATAAAATGCATTTTCACCATATGGAACCTTAAATGTCTGTATTGGTCAGTACACAATGTACTGGCCTTGAGGGAAATCTGTTTCCTGGACAAACATTAAGTTATAAACAATGAACTCCTCTCTGAGTATTATCAAGGGAATAAAGCATGGAGAGACAGTCACCTTTTGTCTTCCTCTTGCGCTTCTTGGGGGAGTTCTTCTCAGCAAGTGACTTGAGTTTCTTTCTGCTTTTCTGAAATTCTAAAATTTTCTCTAGCAGCTTGGAGAAATATTCTATGTCCAGTCTGCGCCTCTCTCCTACAAAACAGTCGTCAGTGAATGTAACATCAAGAAATTCACAACATTCATTTGGAATATTAATAAAATATTGTATTTTTTTTAACCAGCTGAACATAAGATTCTACTGAAGACTCACTGAAAGCTTTGTCAATCCTCCAGGAATTCTCTCGCTCTTCTTTTTTGAATTTGTTCTGAAAGTTCAAATCAATGCAGTTAAAATAAACATCTTTTGTGTCTTTCATGCAATTGTTTCTTCATTATCATGTTCTGTAAATACATGCGTATCTGTACTTTTCACAGACCTTTATTTCTGATCGAGCTCTGTGTGGAAACAGTTGACAAATCATGGAGAAGTCTGTCCCCACCATGCTAACTGCCAGGAAGAACATATCCGTCTCTGCAAACCAAAGTAAAAACAAAAAAGCATCCAAGCAAGATGTTAGATTTCAAGATTCAAGATTTCAAGTATCTGCATCTATTATCATGATTGGTTTACCTTCACTGGACCATGGTTTCGAATAGGTTCCTTTCCTGAAACTTGAGTAAGTTGTGGTGGAACCGCGCTCAAAGATGGGGTCTCGATTCTCTGCTGGGTTCGGCCCTTTAGCTCGCTGGACTTCCACTGTTAAGCTGAGACACAGGTGAAGGGATATGAGTCACCATTTCCAATGTGACAATAACATGTTTTCATTAAGAGGAAACAAAAATCACATGGCCTCCAAAGCTCCACTGACCTCTCCTCATCAATGATCAGCGAGCCATCTTCTGCTACTTTGACCTGAGGAACCATAAGTGCTTCTTCTTGGTCTTCATCTGCTGCCTCCTCCTCCTCATCGTCCTCCCTTGAGTTTGCCGTGTCGGGGAGCACTTCAGGTTCCTGTGCTCGCTCCGGAGACCTTCAGGGACAGCAGTGCAAACATTAGACCGAAGGAAGAGGGTTGGTATACAAGTAACGTGTACATCTCATTATGTCAAATCAAATTTTCACTGCCAATTGTTTCTTCTTCTTCTTTTTTTTTTTTTTTTTTTTTAATGGTACATGTTTTGCTTTGAAGAAAATACAAGTCATATCATTAAACTGCTTCAATTACTTTGTATGAATCACTTAAATTTCCTGTTTTTTCACTATTCAATGTTGACCTTTTTTCTATATTTTTTGGCTATCTTCATTTTTTCAGGGGAGATTTCCAAACAAAATCAAGTCAACAAAATGTAACTAAAATGTAAAACTGCAAACAAGTTAATGGCTATGATGGTAAAACTACGACATGCTAAACTTACGCTTCTCTTCCTGGTGAAGGTGGGATCACAGTCTCATTATCTGGAGCTGAGTCCTCAATACTAGATCTGAAAAAGAAAAGCAAAGTCTTGTTTATCAATTAAGATCTGTGATAATCAGTACAAAGCATCAACTCTGGAGGGAAGAATTAAACATGACATAAGCTTGCTAAATACTTACGTCATGGGGTTGGATGTTGGAAGATAACGGATAAGGTCCCTCATGGTCATTTTGGCAGGATCTAAAGTGAATTCCTTTGGAAGCGCCTTAGCTTTCTTGAGTTTCTGAAACATCGAATGACACCACTCCTTTCAGTGAATACATCATATTATAGGTTAATCATAAATAAGATATTAAACTTAGAAGACATGGATTTACATGGACAATAATCTGAGCTCACCTTTTCTTTGCGCCTCTCCTGTCTGAGCAGCTCTCTGAGCTTCTGGGCCTTTACAAGCCTCTGTAAGTCCGATGGGCCATTTAGGAGTCTGCTCAGGGAGTAGGCCGACTGTGTCAGCGAAAGCACATTCTTAGATGATACAAGAGTCTTGGCTTTCTCTGATATTTCAATAGCTTCTTTGTCTGGCAGAGAGGGTGGTACTTTATCTGGTGGTCTGGGAGGAACTTCTCTGACCTGAGTGGTGGAAATGTTTCCTAATTGTTTGCTACTGTCTGCTGGCAGATGGGTTTGTTCTAGCGAGTCCTCAGCTGCAGGAACATCCAAAGGTCCTAAAGCACTGGGAGAAATGGTGGTGGCTTTAGACTGTATTTTGAGCTGCTTGGTCTCTTCTGAAGGCCTTCTTCTCCTTGGGGACTGGAATCCCTGAGGGGCTGCTGAAGTTCCAGGTGGGCTAGATGTTGTTGGCTTGTCAAGATTTGAGCCAGAGCCTTCGACACGAGCTTCAGAGACTGCCTTGACAGGTGACTTTGGTGTCCGAGAGAGAGTGGCGGGGCGTCCAGGGGCCACTTTGGGCTTGATGGAAAACCGCTTCCTTCTCTGGACGGCTGCTGAGGAGCTGGTACCTTCCCCATTTGGATCATTGCCATCCCTAAACCACAGTAAAAAAAAAAAAAAAAAAGAAAAGAAAAAAAAAGGTATAAAACATTTAGGTTGACATAACAAAAGCAGCAGCAATGGCTTCGAAAAAAATGGGAAGCAACTTTTTGTTTGTTTTTTTCCACTGACCCTGAAGCTGGAGCTTTTTCTGGCAAGGTCACTTCAGACTTGTTGTCTGTCACAGCTGCAGCGCTGCTGCTCTCACTGGCATCTCTTGGAGTCTCGCTGGTCTCCTGGGTTGCTGAGGGGGCTTCCTGAGGTGCTGCTGCTGTTCTCCCTGCCGTACCGACGTTGGGACGCACACTAAATCTGGACCGGCGAAACATTTTGACCTGAAAACACACAAGAAGTCAAAGCTGCATCAGTATTCCAACAGAAAACCTTTAAGACCTGCTAAATCTGTGAACCTGTGATATTGTGGAAAAACGGCTACATCATGTCCCACATGTTTTACTTTAGACAACTGAAAAACGTGGACGGATTTTACTGCATCTGTAATTTAACCACTTTTCCGTCACAAAGATCTTTGCGGAACAGTATTTGCTGGCTAGAATACAAGACCAAAACACAAAAATCTTCTTCCTGGATGCAGTTTGGATGTTATTTACCTCTGCCTTGGCAGTTTCAGTGTGTTAGCCCCTAAATAGAAAAAGTAAGTGGCTTACTAAATTCTTGTCTTAACACAAAATGTCATACATAGATACTACAGTGTAACTGATGATCACATCCTCACCGACACACAATTGATCTTCTCTGCCTACAATCAAAATGTTGTAATGTCAACTGACTGTCAGCTTAAATTGTGTAAACTGAGATATACTGTTGAGTGATATGATGTTATGTGCTTTCCAGGATCACAATTGAAACAGATTCTATCCGTTTGGCCAGATAACCCATGTAGCCCATTGAGTTTAAAGTTAATAAACATTTAGATTATTTGAAATTTTATTTTATCGCTATCCTTCTGTCCACCCCCATCAGGAACAAATACAGGACTGGGGACGACAGGGCTTTTTCCATCGCCACTCCAACCCTCCTGAACTCACTCCCCATAAGCATCAGAGAATCCTCCTCACTCTCTATTTAAGAAATCCATAAAGACACATCTTTTCAACACTGCCTACAACTCATAATTCTCCTTTTTCTTTATGCTCCTTTCCCATTATGTTTTATTTACTAATTAGTTTTGTTTGCTTGCTTGTTTTGTTGTTACCTTTTAGTAAAGCATCTTTGAGTATCTTGAAAAGCACTATATAAGTATTATGTATTATCATCATTATTAATATTATTTGCAAAAAAAACCCAATCTATCTGATTCTAGCTGATTAAATAAATTAACTAAAAATAAATAAATAAATAAATAAATGCAGTATTTTGATGCAGCCATCTGTTTTTATCTTTAATCACTTTGTGGTCCTGAGCAATGTCCCGCCTATGACGCTGTCTAATTGGTTATATGTCGCATGAACAGGTCGTCATCACTGACGGATAAATGTTGAAAAGTTTCCTCTTAATAAACGTAACGCCACAAAGGGACTTCAGCCAAGTTTTGCACTGGACTTTCTTTTCCTCTAAATTTTGACACAGACTTCATTATTATGTGTAATATTTCATTTTCACATGCAAAATTTACTTTAGCTTATTTGTATGTTCAGCAGTGTTTCATGCTTGTGTTTTATTGGGGCAGTGGTGAAGGCTTTGAACTACTGATCAGCAGGTCGGGGTTTCAATCCCAGCACCACCGAGGAGCCACTACTGGGCCCTTGAGCAAGGCCCATGAACCCGTTTGCTCCACAGAC